>NC_068435.1:10482251-10782251 GCF_023373465.1 Oncorhynchus keta
AGAGCTGCCTGCTACACATGTACTGGTGCATATTTTACTTAACGTTGGCAGTATAAACGCTCCCCATTCTCCATATGGATTAACTCAGTAGCTAACCTGAACAGGCCTCTCTGTAAGAGCATCAGACTTTGCTTATGGGATGGTTTATTGTGCCGCATAGCCTCTCTGTCTTAAAGGTCCAGTGCAGTAAAAAAAAAACAGGATTTCTCTGTGTTTTATACGCTACCGTTCAAAAGTTTGGGGTCGCTTAGAAATGTCCTTGTTTTTGAAAGATAGGCAATTGTTTTGTGCATTAAAATAACATCAAATTAATCAGAAATACATTGTTAATGTTGTAAATGACTATTGGAGCCGGAACGGGTTATTTTTTTTATGGAATTTCTACATAGTCGTACAGAGGCCCATTACACTGCCTTTCACTCTAGCATGAGATGGAGTCTACAACCCACACAAGTGGCTCAGGTAGTGCAGCTCATCCAGGATGGCACATCAATGCGAGCTGTGGCAAGAAGGTTTGCTGTGTCTGTCAGCGTAGTGTCCAGAGCATGGAGGCGCTACCAGAAGACAGGCCAGTACATCAGCTGACGTGGAGGAGGGCAACAACCCAGCAGCAGGACCGCTACCTCCGCCTTTGTGCAAGGAGGAGCAGGAGGAGCACTGCCAGAGCCCTGCAAAATGACCTCCAGCAGGCCACAAATGTGAATGTGTCTGCTCAAACGGTCAGAAACAGACTCCATGAGGGTGGTATGAGGGGCCGACGTCCACAGGTGGGGGTTGTGCTTACAGCCCAACACCGTGCAGGACGTTTTTCATTTGCCAGAGAACACCAAGATTGGCAAATTGGCCACTGGCGCCCTGTGCTCTTCATAGATGAAAACAGGTTCACTCTGAGCACATGTGACAGACGTGACAGAGTCTGGAGACGCCGTGGAGAACGTTCTGCTGCCTGCAACATCCTCCAGCATGACCGGTTTGGCGGTGGGTCAGTCATGGTGTGGGGTGGCATTTCTTTGGGGGGCCGCACAGCCCTCCATGTGCTCGCCAGAGGTAGCCTGACTGCCATTAGGTACCGAGATGAGATCCTCAGACCCCTTGTGAGACCATATGCTGGTGCGGTTGGCCCTGGGTTCCTCCTAATGCAAGACAATGCTAGACCTCATGTGGCTGGAGTGTGTCAGCAGTTCCTGCAAGAGGAAGGCATTGATGCTATGGACTGGCCCGCACGTTCCCCAGACCTGAATCCATTTGAGCACATCTGGGACATCATGTCTCGCTCCATCCACCAACGGCACGTTGCACCACAGACTGTCCAGGAGTTGGCGGATGCTTTAGTCCAGGTCTGGGAGGAGATCCCTCAGGAGACCATCCGCCACCTCATCAGGAGCATGCCCAGGCATTGTAGGGAGGTCATACATTTGAACATTTGAACATCTTGGCCATGTTCTGTTATAATCTCCACCCGGCACAGCCAGAAGAGGACTGGCCACCCCACATAGCCTGGTTCCTCTCTAGGTTTCTTCCTAGGTTTTGGCCTTTCTAGGGAGTTTTTCCTAGCCACCGTGCTTCTACACCTGCATTGCTTGCTGTTTGGGGTTTTAGGCTGGGTTTCTGTACAGCACTTTGAGATATCAGCTGATGTACTGGCTATATAAATAAAATTGGATTGAAATTTGATTGATACAGGCACGTGGAGGCCACACACACTACTGAGCCTCATTTTGACTTGTTTTAAGGACATTACATCCAAGTTGGATCAGCCTGTAGTGTGGTTTTCCACTTTAATTTTGAGTGTGACTCCAAATCCAGACCCTCCATGGGTTGATAAATTGGATTTCCATTGATCATTTTTGTGTGATTTTGTTGTCAGCACATTCAACTAAGTAAAGAAAAAAGTATTTAATAAGAATATTGCATTCATTCAGATCTAGGATGTGTTATTTTAGTGTTACCTTTATTTTTTTGAGCAGTGTATAATGTTTACATACCCTAATTACTCATCTCATATGTATATGTATATACTGTACTTCATCTTGCCATCTTTATGTAATACATGTATCACTAGCCACGTTAAACTATGCCACTTTGTTTACATACCCTACATTACTCATCTCATATGTATATACTGTACTCGATACCATCTACTGCATCTTGCCTATGACATTCTGTACCATCACTCATTCATATATCTTTATGTACATATTCTTTATCCCTTTACACTTGTGTGTATAAGGTAGTAGTTTTGGAATTGTTGGGTTAGATTACTCGTTGGTTATATTAAGAACAAGCATTTCGCTACACTCGCATTAACATCTGCTAACCATGTATGTGACAAATAAATTTGATTTGATTTGATTTTTAGTCTAGAGCATCAGCATTTGTGAGTTTGATTACAGGCTCAAAATGGCCAGAAACAAAGGCTTTTCTTCTGAAACTTGTCAGTCTATTCTTGTTCTGAGAAATTAAGGCTATTCCATGGAAGAAATTGCCAAGAAACTGAAGATCCAGTACAATGCTGTGTACTACTCCCTTCACAGAACAGCACAAACTGGCCCTAACCAGAATAGAAAGAGGAGCGGTGCACAACTGAGCAAGAGGACAAGTACATTAGTGTCTAGTTTGAGAAACAGACGCCTCACAAGTCCTCAACTGGCAGCTTCATTAAGCAGTACCTGCAAAACACCAGTCTCAGCGTCACCAGTGAAGAGGCGACTCCTTGATGCTGGCCTTCTAGGCAGAGTTACAAAGAAAAAGACATATCTTAGACTGACTAATAAAAAGAAAAGATTAAGATGTGTAAAAGAACACAGACACTGGACAGAGGAACTCATTGGATGTGTCAGGGCTTGCAAACGCGAGCCTACCAGACGAGCTAAATGCGTTCTATGCTCGCTTTGAGGCATGCAACACTGAACCATGTGTGAGAGCACCAGCTGTTCCGGACGACTGTATGATCACGTGCTCTGTAGCCGATGTGAGTAAGACCTTTACAGGTTAACATTCACAGTGAGTACTCAGTGCATGCGCTGACCAGCTGGCAAGTGTCTTCACTGACATTTTCAACCTCTCCCTAGCCCAGTCTGTAATACCTATATATTTTTCAAGCCAACCACCATAGTCCCTGTGCCCAAGAATGCCAAGGTAATCTTTCTAAATGACAACCGCCGCGTAGCACTCACATCTGAGAGTTCCAAACCTCTCTGCCAATAACAGATAGTTTTCCATTTTCTCCTCCCTATTCAGAACACAACCAGATTATTGCTTGAGAAATTGCCCTTTCCTAAAAAGCTATTTTTAAATTTGTTTTGACCATTTGAATTGAAAACAATCACAGTAAGTTACTTAATTGTTACTCAGAAAGGATTTGATATTGAGATAAAAACAGCTGCATTGAACCTTTTTAAAAAGCAACTCTTGTCCTCTAATAAAAATGTGTCCACCTCTCAAAGTACAAGCAACATGGAAGCACTTTGAGCCGTCACATACCACACCCCCACATTGAGTCTCTGTGCCACTGTGGGCATTTAAAACATGCTAACTGGGTACCATTCACTTACAGCGTTTTTTTCGGTTAGAAAAATGCTAATATTAGCAGTTGGTGTCAGTAAAAACCAAGGATGGGATTACAGCCTTTCTTTATCCATAGACTGCATTTATGCAATTTAGCTGAATTATCCCTTTAATTATGATTTTACAAGTTGAAGTGGTTTTGGTTGATTTGGGCTATTTTCTGTCAACTCCAATGATGTCATGTTTACGGCTCACAGGAAGTTGGTGGTCACCTTAATTGGGGAGGATGGGCTCGTGGTAATGATATCAAACATGGTTCCCATGTGTTCAATGCCATTCCATTCACACCGTTCCAGCCATTATAATAAGGCGTCCTCCCCTCAGCAGTCTACACTGGTTGGGCTCATTGATGGTCTTCTTGCGTGTAGCCATTTGTTTTTTGAACAAGTGCTGCTTGTTCTCTGTAACAGATGGAGGACATAGACGCCATGTTCACTGACCTGCTGGGAGAGATGGACCTCCTAACACAGGTAAGTTATCACTGGGACCACTCTTATTCATAAACTACACTACCCATGATTCATCAGAACATCAGCAGCTGTGTTAAATTGTTTTTTTTAAATTGAGACTGTAGCGGTTTTTAACCCACAGCTGGAAATTAGCCTTTTCATTTCCAATGTATTCTTTTTAAAATGAATGTAGAGAAGATGTTGATTTATTATGAATGAAGTAAAAGTGAATGATGAGAAGTAATATCATCTGGTTTGAGTAATGGACGCAAGCCACTGATATTAAAGGTCGTCGTAGGATGAGGATGTCTTCAAGCACTTTTGGTCCTCCATGACACTATTATGTATGTAGGGTTAGGGTTAGACTAAACATTTTGACACAAATAGAATACTGGCTTAGGCCTAAAGTATGTGCATTGTATGCCATGCATTAAACTCCTCTTAAAGGGACATTTCAGTATTTTACACCTTAACGTTAGATTTTTAGTACCTTTATTTAAACTAGGTAAGCCAGTTTAAGAACATATTCTTATTTACAATAACAGTCTTACCCCGGCCCAATTGTGCACTGCCCCATTCTTGGCCAGATCCAGTCCCTGGATTCAAACCAGGGACTGGAGAGACACCTTTTGCACTGAGATGCAGTGCCATAGACCGCTGCGCCACTTGAGAGCTCAAAGTAGTCTATGGACCAGGAGAAACTATAATCCATGGCTTGGTTTTCTTTAAACAGCCATTACAAACTTCAGCTAACTTAAGCCACCGCGAGCTAAACATCAATGAAAGTGATAGGGACAAACAAGGAATATACATTTGAAAAATAACCGAATTAACTCAATATCGGGTTTGACGCTGACAAATCCCTTCCATTGATTTTCAGCTGATTGCGCTAGATAAAGTTAGCTGAAGTTAATAGTGGCTGTTAAAAACATGGATTACATATTCTCCAGGCCCATAGACTACTTTCAGGGTGAGGAACCATCTAACATCAAGTTGTCAAATATGGATCTTCCCCTTTAATGAATGTAGATCTAAGGACAAGAGTGGTCCTAAATGGCAATACATTCAAATCGAACACTACGTAATGGGTCAATTAAACCTCATATGGAGGACCACAAATGTGTCACTGTCTAACAGGGTCTTATCCACATTAGGAAGAATCAGGAATTAGGAAACATTTTTATTTGAATAATCATTCTTCCTGAATTTAAGAGGATCAAATGTAATTTATACATAATTTGGGTTATTGCCTGGGAGCATGCAGGCTAATCAGACCTCAGAATCCATCCATGGTTTGCTACCCAATGACTCAAAGGGCTAAAGGTTTAATTGAGCGTTGGCTTTGAACATGAAAACAGATGTTTGTCTCTACATTCATCATGTTTCATGTGTGCCAGGGGAGATCATATGCAGGTCGGCAGGTCGCACACAGTCTATAGACTGTTTAAGATATAATTACTGGTGTTGCCTGCTGGGGATATTTATGAAAACATTGCATTACATCTTTAATAATCAGTTTCTCTCTGACATCACATCATTGCCGTAGTGCAGAAATATAGCTTTCTTCTTTATATTTCTGTAATATTTCTATTTGACATTTAAAAAAATACAAGGTCTGAATTCTGACTGTGTTCCACACAGCTTATAAGCATGGCAACCCAGAACGTCCTTGAAGAAAATAAAAAAAACTGAATGTTTTTTCTAGAGGGCTTTCTTAGAATGAACTTACAAATGCTGCAAACATTGTTGGAGTGTTCTCTACACTCTTAGAAAAAAAGGTGCTATCTAGAACCTCCCCGAAGGAGAAACCTTTGAAGAACCCTTTTAGGATTCCAGTAAGAACCCTTTTGAATTCCACAGAGGGTTCTACATGGAACCCAAAAGAGTTCAACCTGGAACCAAAAAAGGTTCTCCTATGGGGACAGCCGAAGAACCCATTTGGAACCCTTTTTTTGTAAGAGTGTATGTAAAACATACAATTCCTGTCTGTTCATGTCCTAAAATATCTGTATTCAAACTCTTCATCTGAACCCTTTCTCTTGACAGAGTCTTGGGTATGAAACGGACTCCTCAGAAATATCATCCAGCAGTTCACAGATAGAAAACAACTTCTCTATTGGGTTCACAGATTTGAAAGGTAAAAAACACCAGCAACACTAGGTCATCAAACAGTTATCTCTAGAGTTGATGCATATGACATACTGTAAATGTATTTCAAGCCTTGCTTGCCAATAACAACCGTACTAAGCACATTTGACTAGTACACAAGTTAGACTGGTAAAATAATTCATTAGAAGGGAAGTAGTTGTGTTGTCCCATTTACCCACAACCCTTTTTGATCAGATAAACCCTACCTCCTCTAATTTTCATCTTCCTCTCTGGTAGAATCTCTAAATGAGCTAGAGGATCATGACCTTGACGCTCTGATGGCTGATCTGGGGTCAGATTTGACGGAGACAGAGGAGACACTGAATGCAGCCCAGACGGGACATGTCCACACACAACAGCACAAGTCTGGCCTCTACACCCCGCAACAAAATGTCCAAGCACCTATCACCTCCTCCTCCTCCTCTCTCCCTCCTGAACCCTCTGAACCACTGCCGGCGGTAACTTCCCATAGATATACTGTACGCTGTAATGTGTGACTGACTGGGATTTCCTGCTCACCACAAGACTGTTAGCCCTCAGAGCTAAAAGCTAGGCATTAGCCAGGGGAGCTAATGTAAGTCTTCAGGTCTCAGGGAAGAACACGTAACTATTTCTGTTATAAATGCAGGGGTACACAACATCAGGCCCTTGAGTTCTGCAGTTATTTAGATTTCTGTATATTAATGCATTTGAACTTTTCTGTTTTTGTAGCTATTTACTTCCGATATACAGTAAAAGGTAGCACTGCTTTACACTCTTGCTCTTTTAATTAAACATTATACCTTCATTTTTCCAGGGAGAGGCAGAAGCACAAGCCAGAGCTGACAAAATCAAGCTGGCGCTGGAGAAGCTAAAAGAAGCCAAAGTTAAGAAGGTACATTGGGTTAATTTCACTAAACCGGCTATAATAGCAGCTTCACTTTGTGAGGAGTTGAGATACCTTAATATCATGTATATCACTGTGGGGTTTGGAGGAAAACACCTATATATATATATGTTTTCCTCCAAACCCCACAGTAATCATCTAGTTATCATTGTGAAATGCTCTTCACATAGAAATAGAATGACTAGAATGGCTATCCCCATTCAAGTCAATGATCTGTGATGGGTGAACCGGTGGCCATATTGAGTGTTACCCAATAATTACTTATATGTCTATGGTTGTTCCTATGTACATCCTTGTAGTTGGTGGTCAAGGTGATGATGAGCGATGGCAGCTCCAAGACACTGATGGTGAACGAGAGACAGACGGTGAGGGACGTGCTGGATAATCTGTTTGAGAAGACCCACTGCGACTGCAGCGTGGACTGGAGCCTATGTGAGACCAACCCTGAGCTGCAGGCTGGTGAGGCTCACACACCAGACCTGGGTTCAAATAGTATTTGTTTCTGTCAAATACTTTGAGCGTTTGATTGAGCCTGACTGAAATGGCAGTTGGGTGTTGAGTTTGTACTTTTTAGACTCTTCCATTGGTTCCATTGCACCAAGCAAGTTCAGTCAAAGTATTAGTGGTATGATTTAAGATATGATATTGTACAGTATGATTTAAGATATGATATTGTACAGTATGATTTAAGATATGATATTGTACAGTATGATTTAAGATATGATATTGTACAGTATGATTTAAGATATGATATTGTACAGTATGATTTAAGATATGATATTGTACAGTATGATTTAAGATATGACATTGTACAGTATGATTTAAGATATGATATTGTACAGTATGATTTAAGATATGATATTGTACAGTATGATTTAAGATATGATATTGTACAGTATGATTTAAGATATGATATTGTACAGTATGATTTAAGATATGATATTGTACAGTATGATTTAAGATATGATATTGTACAGTATGATTTAAGATATGATATTGTACAGTATGATTTAAGATATGATATTGTACAGTATGATTTAATGTACATCATTTTCAGAAAGCAATTGAAGTTCCTATTTTTTTCTCATTGCAGAAAGGGGGTTTGAAGACCATGAATATCTGGTGGAGCCTCTTTCTGCATGGACACGAGACAGTGAAAACAAAATCCTTTTCCTTCTGAGACCCAACAAATATCTCCTCTTCAAAGACCCCCATGTGAGTACAGTAGAGACCTGGGAAGTATTGATTCGGCACCAAACGGAATAACATTTATTGAAACAGGGAGGAAACTTACTTGAACTTCACCAAAAAAACAAATGTCAATTTGTGTTTTATGTTGCAAAGTTGCAAAAATGTTTTTTAAACATGTACTGTTGCTTGCCCTTATGACCATGGCCCAGAGTTCACACAAAACAGTGAACTGTGCTTTCTAATTTAACAGTGAACTGTGCTTTCTAATTTAACAGTGAACTGTGTTTTCTAATTTAACAGTGAACTGTGCTTTCTAATTTAACAGTGAACTGTGCTTTCTAATTTAACAGTGAACTGTGCTTTCTAATTTAACAGTGAACTGTGCTTTCTAATTTAACAGTGAACTGTGCTTTCTAATTTAACAGTGAACTGTGCTTTCTAATTTAACAGTGAACTGTGCTTTCTAATTTAACAGTGAACTGTGCTTTCTAATTTAACAGTGAACTGTGCTTTCTAATTTAACAGTGAAATGGTATGTTGCATGGTTGCTACATATGTCTCTATTTTTGCCAACTTTTTACCAAATGAAAGAGTTGGTTATAGGAGACAAACTGGCAGCCAAGCTCAGTGTTTTAGTTCCATTATTGATATCCCTGTGCTGACATTTATATTTGTATTTATTATGGATCCCCATTAGTTCCTGCCAAAACAGCAGCTACTCTTCCTGCGGTCCAGCAAAATTAAGGCAGTTTCTACTATTTTAAAACATTACAATAGATTCACAGATTTCACAACACACTGTGTGCCCTCAGGCCCCTACTCCACCACTACCACATATCTACAGTACTAAATACATGTGGATGTATAGTGCGTATGTTATTGTGTGTGTGTGTGTGTGTGTGTGTGTGTGTGTGTGTGTGTGTGTGTGTGTGTGTGTGTGTGTGTGTGTGTGTGTGTGTGTGTGTGTGTGTGTGTGTGTGTGTGTGTGTGTGTGTGTGTGTGTGTGTGTGTGTGTGTGTGTGTGTGTGTGTGCTCGCATGTGCCAATGTTTGTGTTGCTTCACAGTCCCCTCCGTTCCATAACGTGTTGTTTTTTTAATCTGTTTTTTTTTATCTAACATTGTCTTTTCACCTCCAAGATATTCTACCTATGGAAGAAACATAAACAATTTATGAATGAGATAAAAGAATGCCATAAGGAACTTCTGCTAAAGGTGAGTTATCATCACAAACACACCTAAAGAGGATTCTGTAGCTTATATAATAATAATAATAATAATAATAATAATAATCTATATGCATCTTCATATAGAGCATTATGTAGCTTATATAATAAACACATTCACTGTACTAATATTTTTATTGAAGGAGTTCTCCTTCCTCTATAGCAAATCAGATTTATCCAAAACCCTCAAACACTTCCACACACACCTGATTTTAAACGTCTGAATCCAGGAACATTTTGAGGGTCCGTCTGTCATCGTCCCAGACCTGGAGGGGCCGCTGTATTTGAGGGAGGACAGGAAGAAATCGTGGAAACGTCGCTACTTCCTGCTCAGAGCTTCTGGGATATACTATGTGCCTAAAGGAAAGACAAAGGTTCAGGAAGTGACATAATAACCATCAAAGTCCAGAAAGTCCCGTAAACATCTTGTCCAAACATAGAAAGTATTTTTGATATACAGTATTACAGGCCATTTCTAAACTTTTACAGAGACCTATACATGTTGTTTCTACATAGAACTGAGGTAAACCAGTTTTTAATTTTTAATTAGTGAGGACGTCTACATTCATTCCTTCATATTGGGACATTTCCCGTCAAAACAGTGCTGTAGGAAATCCTTAATAACTTACTGCATCGTCAGTAATATGATCCATATGAACTGAATTCTGCTTGTCCGGGTTTTTTAATGTGTTTCTCCCTTGGCAGACATCCAGGGACCTGGCGTGCTTCCTTCAGTTTGACAAAGTCAACATCTACACCACCACTGATTACAAACAGAAGTACAAAGCACCCACTAACTTCTGCTTCATCCTCAAGGTAGGACATCCACTTCAGAGGAAACAATAGCATGATGGTTATTCATTTATTTGTTTCTTCTCCCATCAACACCTTGGCGTAACAGATGAGGTAAAACACACACACACACACACACACACACACACACACACACACACACACACACACACACACACACACACACACACACACACACACACACACACACACACACACACACACACACACACACACACACACACACACACACACACACACACACACACACACACACACTTTTGACAGGCTGAAAAGAAGCACAGGGTCAGTGACAGTGTAATGACCCTGGAGTGATTGTGGGGGTTAACTCAGCCTCCTCAGCAGGAAGAGGCGTTGTCGTGCCCTCTTCACGACTGTGTTGTTGTGTGTGGACCATGGTAATTCCTTAGTGATGTGGACACCGAGGAACTTGAAGCTCTCTACCTGCTCCACTAAGCCCTGTCAATGTGGATGGGGGCGTGCTCGGCCCTGCATGGTTTGCAATACAATACAAATGCAAAGTTTTGAGGGCCAGCAAGGCAACAAATATTTGAATGTTTGCATGTTTAAATATAAAAAATGTTAACAGGAAGTTGTGTCCTATTGTGTCTACTATAACACATTGCCACGACGCCACCACACGCCGACATCTGACGTGGCTGTTGCTATAGTTTAGTGTGGTCCATCAGAGATCACTATCTATTATGAGGAACGAAAGAGAGACAGAGAGAGAGAAAGAGACAGAGACAGAGAGACAGGTCGAGAAAGAGAGAGACAGGGAGAGACAGAGCGAAAGAGAGAGAAAGGGAGAAAAAGTGAAATGGAGACAGAGAGAGAGAAAAACAAAGAGAGAAACAGCGAAAGAGACAGAAAAAGAATGAAAGCAGGGGGAGTGAGGTGTCAAGAGAGAAATAGAAATGAGAGAGAACGAGAGAATGAGAGAGAAAGAGAGAAGCAGACAGACAATCAGACAGACAGACAGACAGACAGACAGACAGACAGACAGACAGACAGACAGACAGACAGACAGACAGACAGACAGACAGACAGACAGACAGACAGACAGACAGACAGACAGACAGTTATCAACTTAAACAACCTGTCAGTCATCAAGAGGCTTTTTAATAAGGAACGTTTCCCCTACCGAAAATATAATTTTCTCAGACAAAGAATGACAGCAGGGGGAGTGAGGTGTCAGTTGGTTGAAGTGGGGGCAGGTCTGACACATGCTGGGTTGTGGCGTCCCTTCAAAAGAGCGTTCAGGGTCGGGTTCTTAGAACCTTGCAGCTGGGTTGAGCTGTGTCTGATGGTCCTTAGTTTGCAACTACAATTCACCACTCAACCCCAATATTCTCTCTGGGTTGAAATACTACTTGAAATATTTCTACTACTTTGAGCTTTGTTTACTTAAGCCTGCTTAGAGTGCCAGATGGGAGGAGTTTGCGCTTTTTCTACTATCATATTTTTTTAAACTTTAATTTTTATTTAACCTTCATTTAACTAGGCAAGTCAGTGAAGAACAAATTATTATTTACAATGACGCCCTACACCGGCCAAACCAGGAAGATGCTGGGCCAATTGTGCGCTGCCCTATGGAACTCCCAATCACAGCCAGTTGTGATACAGCCTGGATTTGAACCAGGTTGTCTGTAGTGACGCATCGAGCACTGAGAGGCAGTCCCTTAGATCGCTGCGCTACTCAGGAGCCCAAGATCTATCCCTGTGTTATCTCTGTTATCTCTGTTATCTCTGTTATCTCTGTTACCTGTTACCTATGTTATCTCTGTTATCTCTGTTGCCTCTGTTATCTCTGTTACCTGTTACCTATGTTATCTCTGTTACCTATGTTATCTCTGTTACCTATGTTATCTCTGTTACCTCTGTTATCTCTGTTTCATATTTTCAGGAAATTAACAGCTAAGTTGATGATAGTGATGGTTCTCATGGTAAGGTCAACCAGTAAGGAAGTGAATGTAGTTTAATGTAGTTCACAAGAATGGACTTATATTAGTCCGACTGACCTGTAACTGTTAACAAGTAAGAACATTTTAGAAGATGTATCACCGGTCAGTTAGAATAGATCAGTTACAATAGGTCAGTTATAATAGGTCAGTTATAATAGGTCAGTTACAATAAGTCACAATAGGTCAGTTATAATAGGGCAGTTATAATAGGTCAGTTACAATACATCACAATAGGTCCGTCACAATAATAATAATAATAATAATAATAATAATAATAATAATTACAATAATAATATATGCCATTTAGGTCAGACGCTTTTATCCAATAGCGTCAGTTACAATAGTCATGTGTGCATACATTCTTACGTATTATAATAGGTGGTTATAATAGGTCAGTTATAATAGGTCACCCAGGTAAGTTACCCTGGCGTTATAAGGTCGTTACAATATGCTCTACAATAACTGAGCTACAGGACCATCCCCAATAGGTCAGTTATAATAGGGCAGTTATAATAGGTCAGTTACAATACATCACAATAGGTCCGTTATAATAGGTCAGTTACAATAGGGCAGTTATAATAGGTCAGTTATAATATGTCACAATAGGTAAGTTGCAATAGGTCAGTTATAATAGGTCAGTTACAATAGGTCAGTTGCAATAGGTCAGTTATAATGGGTCAGTTACATTAGTTCAGTTACAATAGGCCAGTTATAATATGTTACAATAGGTCAGTTACAATAGGCCAGTTATAATAGGTTACAATAGGTCAGTTACAATAGGTCAGTTACAATAGGCCAGTTATAATAGGTTACAATAGGTCAGTTACAATAGGTCAGTTATAATAGGTCAGTTACAATAGGCCAGTTATAATAGGTTACAATACGTCAGTTACAATAGTTCAGTTATAATAGGTCAGTTACAATAAGTCAGTTATAATAGGTCAGTTACAATAAGTCAGTTACAATAGGCCAGTTATAATAGGTCAGTTATAATAGGTCAGTTACAATAGGCCAGTTATAATAGGTCAGTTACAATAAGTCAGTTACAATAAGTCAGTTACAATAGTTCAGTTATAATAGGTCAGTTACAATAAGTCAGTTACAATAAGTCAGTTACAATAAGTCAGTTACAATAGGTCAGTTACAATAGTTCAGTTATAATAGGTCAGTTATAATAGGTCAGTTACAATAGGTCAGTTATAATAGGTCAGTTATAATAGGTCAGTTATAATAGGTCAGTTATAATAGGTCAGTTACAATACGTCAGTTATAATAGGTCAGTTACATTAGTTCAGTTATAATAGGTCAGTTACAATAGGTCAGTTACAATAGGTCAGTTACATTAGGTCAGTTACAATAGTTCAGTTATAATAGGTCAGTTACAATAGGTCAGTTACAATAGGCCAGTTATAATAGGTCAGTTACAATAGGTCAGTTACAATAGGCCAGTTTTAATAGGTTACAATAGGTCAGTTACAATAGGTCAGTTACAATAGGCCAGTTATAATAGGCCCGTTACAATAGGTCAGTTATAATAGGTCAGTTATAGGCCAGTTATAATAGGTCAGTTATAATAGGTCGCAATAGGTCAGTTATAATAGGTCAGTTATAATAGGTCAGTTATAATAGGTCAGTTACAATAAGTCAGTTATAATAGGTCGCAATAGGTCAGTTATAATAGGTCAGTTACTATAAGTCAGTTACAATAGGTCGCAATAGGTCAGTTACAATAGATCGCAATAGGTCAGTTATAATAGGTCGCAATAGGTCAGTTATAATAGGTCACAACCATGTGTGACAATGATTTGTTTTTAAAGGTACATCACCGGAAGTTGAGTTCCTAACTGTTACCTGGAACTTGAGCTTATATTTCCACGGTACTGTTTATAACGGCAACGTACGAGCTGAATCCATTTCTGTTTTGGACACTATTTTCTAGAGGTATTAAGTTGCGTGTATGGGAATGTTCATGCATTCTTAACATGATTGAGAAAGGTTCTTACCATTGCGAGTGAAGTACACTTGGAGCTCCATCATAGGTCGCCTCCTGCAGGCTAGTTGATGAACTTCTAAAAAAATAAATACTGGACTCCTTGAACAAAGACGTATTGCATCAAGCATCAATGCAGTCTCTCCTGACAGACATTGCATGCATGGGAGATTTAGCTGTAGGTGTATTGATTACCATCAATACAATATGTTCTGGTCTTGCCCTGAAGCATCCTCAGATCCAGAAGGAGTCCCCGTACATCAGGTTCCTGTGTTGTGACGATGAGCACACTCTCTCCCTCTGGGTCAACTCCATCAGAGTAGCCAAGGTAATACTCTACTCATAATCTTTACTCTACTCATACCCTTTACTCTACTCATACCCTTTACTCTACTCATACCCTTTACTCTACTCATACCCTTTACTCTACTCATACCCTTTACTCTACTCATACCCTTTACTCTACTCATACCCTTTACTCTACTCTTACCCTTTACTCTACTCATACCCTTTACTCTACTCTTACCCTTTACTCTACTCATACCCTTTACTCTACTCATACCCTTTACTCTACTCATACCCTTTACTCTACTCATACCCTTTACTCTACTCATAACCTTTACTCTACTCATAACCTTTACTCTACTCATACCCTTTACTCTACTCATACCCTTTACTCTACTCATACCCTTTACTCTACTCATAACCTTTACTCTACTCATACCCTTTACTCTACTCATACCCTTTACTCTACTCATACCCTTTACTCTACTCTTACCCTTTACTCTACTCATAACCTTTACTCTACTCATACCCTTTACTCTACTCATACCCTTTACTCTACTCTTACCCTTTACTCTACTCATAACCTTTACTCTACTCATACCCTTTACTCTACTCATACCCTTTACTCTACTCTTACCCTTTACTCTACTCATAACCTTTACTCTACTCATACCCTTTACTCTACTCATACCCTTTACTCTACTCATATGCTTTACTCTACTCTTACCCTTTACTTTACTCATACCCTTTACTCTACTCATACCCTTTACTCTACTCATACCCTTTACTCTACTCATACCCTTTACTCTACTCATACCCTTTACTCTACTCATACCCTTTACTCTACTCATACCCTTTACTCTACTCATACCCTTTACTCTACTCATACCCTTTACTCTACTCATACCCTTTACTCTACTCATACGCTTTACTCTACTCTTACCCTTTACTCTACTCACACCCTTTACTCTACTCATACCCTTTACTCTACTCACACCCTTTACTCTACTCACACCCTTTACTCTACTCTTACCCTTTACTCTACTCATACCCTTTACTCTACTCATACCCTTTACTCTACTCATACCCTTTACTCTACTCATACCCTTTACTCTACTCATACCCTTTACTCTACTCATACGCTTTACTCTACTCTTACCCTTTACTCTACTCATAACCTTTACTCTACTCATACCCTTTACTCTACTCATACCCTTTACTCTACTCATACCCTTTACTCTACTCATACCCTTTACTCTACTCATACCCTTTACTCTACTCATACCCTTTACTCTACTCATACCCTTTACTCTACTCATACGCTTTACTCTACTCTTACCCTTTACTCTACTCATACCCTTTACTCTACTCACACCCTTTACTCTACTCATACCCTTTACTCTACTCACACCCTTTACTCTACTCACACCCTTTACTCTACTCTTACCCTTTACTCTACTTTTACCCCTTTACTCATACCCTTTACTCTACTCATACCCTTTACTCTACTCTTACCCTTTACTCTATTCTTACCCTTTACTCTACTCACACCCTTTACTCTACTCTTACCCTTTACTCTACTTTTACCCCTTTACTCATACCCTTTACTCTACTCACACCCTTTACTCTACTCTTACCCTTTACTCTACTCTTACCCTTTACTCTACTCATACCCTTTACTCTACTCTTACCCTTTACTCTACTCTTACCCTTTACTCTACTCTTACCCTTCACTCTACTCATACCCTTTACTCTACTCTTACCCTTTACTCTACTCTTACCCTTTACTCTACTCTTACCCTTTACTCTACTCTTACCCTTCACTCTACTCATACCCTTTACTCTACTCTTACCCTTTACTCTACTCTTACCCTTTACTCTACTCTTACCCTTTACTCTACTCTTACCCTTTACTCTACTCATACCCTTTACTCTACTCATACCCTTTACTCTACTCATACCCTTTACTCTCTTATGTGTACCTACCCGTATCTATCTTTGTTTAGTATGGGGCCACCCTGTATCACAACTATCAGAAGGCAGTGAGGAGAGCCTTAACCATCACCTCCACTCTGCATGTGACCAGTCTGCCTGTCTCCAGCCCTCCCACACATTCTACTGGGCACATAGGTGACACACACACACACACACACACACACACACACACACACACACACACACACACACACACACACACACACACACACACACACACACACACACACACACACACACACACACACACACACACACACACACACACTAAATAATATATTATTTTCCTTTCTTCAGCAACAGTGAGGGCCAATGGACATCCTGATCAGGACGACCTCTCTGAACCGCCCCCAGACTTTATACCCCCGCCCCCTCCTGGGTGGGGCTCTGGGGTCTAGGGATGGAGCTCCGCCCACTCACCCATGACTTCTGTAGAGGACGTTCTCAACCTACCTACCTACAGACAGACAGGCCCAGTGTTCATGGACCAGAGCGATGCTTTTCGAAAATAGCACCTCGGGAGGTGACAGGCCCTGCTCCAATACTTCAAAATACATTCTTCCTTTCTTCCCTCCTTCTTTAAGTAACTGATCTGACAAGATATGATTGGACAACGCAATGCAGTGGAGACATTTCCAAACCAGTGACTGATGGGAAAGGGGGGGATACCTAGTCAGTTGCACAACTGAATGCATTCAACTGAAATGTGTCTTCCGCATTTAACCCAACCCCACGATGCATGTTCTTGGGTTATTTATGTACTGAATTGTATTATTTATGTAATAAGTCAGAATTATTAAAGCCTAAGTTAACCACACTAAAGCTATGTTGTAATTGCAACCTGATGAAGATGCACAGCATGTTTGTATGACGCTTCATCAACACAGACATAATTGGCTAAGCCAGATCAATTCCTATAGTATTTATTACATGCTGACAGGCAGAAGAACATCTCTTTGGCATTGTGCTTCATGTCTACCATGCAAACTCCTGTTACTATCTGTTAGTTGACAATTAACTTTACTGTTGGTCATTGACCTTACTTCAATGAAAAACTTTGATGTAGAGTTGCTATGGATAGTGTGTTGCAATGAAGTGGCTAGTCATATGTGTGTGTGTGTGTGTATATTAATGAGTTGTATTATTGGGTGTTAAATTGTTTGGCAAAACGCCATAGAAACTAATTGGATTTCTTAATAATAGATTCAATTTAGCTGACACTTTTATCCAAAGCGACTTAGTCACGCACGCGTACATTTTAATGTACGAGTGGTCCCGGGAATCAAACCCACTATCTTGGTATTGCAAGCTCCATACTCTATCAACTGAGATACAGAGGACAACTCTACCACTCTTCCCTCTTCTTTAACTGTCCCAAAGAGAAATCCCCCACCAAAGATCAGCTTCATGTGTTGTTTCGGTGAGCTGTTTTATTACAAAAAAGACTGTACATAAATGCACATGAACACATTATATATACAAACCAGGGGCTCTATTCGATCCGCATCGCAGAAGTTCAGCTTTACAGCAAGAAGGCAATGTTCCCACTTTAACGATGACGCCATTCACGATAAACACTGCATATTATCGTCTCAATCGGAGACGGCATTCACAGCAAAACACTGCATATTATCGTCTCAATCAGAGATTCCCTTTCATTTGTAACGGCTTCAGCTTTCCAGATTGGATAGAGCCCCAAGAGACGAGACGAGAAATATCACATTCTGTTCCCATGAACAGTCAAGTTACAGATACACTTTTTTTTCCACATTTCATCTAATAAAACAGACATCAAATCAAGGCGCATTGTGCCGTGGAGCCCCGAAATGTTTCACGTTTTAGTGGTAAACATAGTGGTTGTCTAATAATATTTTTATAGGAAAATATAAATAAATCACAATACAAACTGCTACCAAATCATGACCGGCAGTCTCAGACAGTCTTTCAAAACAATCAATTGCAGTGCTGGAAATGCTTAGGTAGAAAAAAGTTGTTTCTCACAAAATTGACCTCTGATGGAAGAGTTAAAAGTACAATCAATAACTGGATGTAGTGGCGAATTATTATTCACAATAAAACAAATGTTTTTGTTGTTGTTGATGTAGTCATGCAGGTTGAATACTGTTCATGTTGATTATGTTGACATTACACGGTCTGCACGTGGCAAGCTTTAACATCCCTTTGTCTGTGCGACATGTCTACCTCATAGTGTCATCACCGTAACCTGTGGTCATCACCGTAACCTGTTCTTAACATTACTGATGGCTCATGACAAATAAACCTCAAACGTCAGTACGTAAGAGGTATGGACATCCGACCACAAGCAGCCTACATCTTGGCATGGAAGTATTTCATCATAAACTGTATTCAGTCATAGATAGCATCATGTCATGTTTGCAAGAAAGTTGTGTATTACGATGCACTGAAATGTGTGTGGAATACGACTTCATCATAAACGTGTGGCACAAATGTGTCTTCTTATTTTTTTTAAGACAATCGTTTTAGTACATTTTGAGATAACAATGCACTGCTAAATTGTCTACATCCACTGTGATAGAAAGGATAGAGCAAGGGTACGTTCAAGAGTGAACATTTAGCATCGTTACAAATCACCCTGTACTGATCAATAAGTAGGCTAGCAGCCTATACCGTTCTTTGATAGCCCGGCGTCCTAGTTTTGAGGTTGTGTTGCTAATGGAAGGTGATACTTGTTACCAAGCACCAAAGATAAGCACCTATCCAGACCCCACTGACAAAACTCAGGATGATATAACTTGAAAAAAGATAACGCAGCGGTCGAATAGCCTGAACGCAACCCGGTTCTCGCAAATCAAAACCGTATAAATTGAAGTCGTATAAAAAGCCATTGAGAACTAAGCAGACATTCTAACACAATGGAACCATGATGGAACAAAAGTACAATAATCCGTTTCTTGACGTTTGCCATTTGAAGCAAAGCACATTTCAGGAACCATTTTCTACAGTAGCCTGACAGCATAAAATATAAGCAAGATACACTTTATTTTCCACATAAAAAAAAAAAAACATTCTTATCAAGTGACATTTGGCCGAGCCTAGGGTAGAAAATAAAATAATACCCGAAACACAACGACAAAATATGATTGAGTTAAACCATCTGTATCTGGCACAACTTGGCTTGCTGCTGACCAATCAAAAGACGCCGATGAAGAAAAAAAAACTCACAAGTAAAACACACTACTGGCAAACCAACTGTCAGCTTCACACATTACAGTATATACAAGTTATATAACAAAAACACATTACAGTATATACAAGTTATATAACAAAAACACATTACAGTATATACAAGTTATATAACAAAAACACATTACAGTATATACAAGTTATATAACAAAAACAAAACATCACCAGAAATATGAAAAATCACGTTCAGTTCTTTTTGACTTCTACACTCAGTATTCCCCTTTGATGTCCCCTATTCCCTGGCCCCTATTCCTGGCCCCTATTCCTGGTCCCTATTCCCTGGCCCCTATTCCTGGTCCCTATTTCCTGGCCCCTATTCCCTGGCCCCTATTCCTGGTCCCTATTCCCTGGCCCCTATTCCTGGTCCCTATTCCCTGGCCCCTATTCCTGGTCCCTATTCCCTGGCCCCTATTCCCTGGCCCCTATTCCTGGTCCCTATTCCCTGGCCCCTATTCCCTGGCCCCTATTCCTGGTCCCTATTCCCTGGCCCCTATTCCTGGTCCCTATTCCTGGCCCCTATTCCCTGGCCCCTATTCCCTGGTCCCTATTCCCTGGCCCCTATTCCCTGGCCCCTATTCCTGGTCCCTATTCCCTGGCCCCTATTCCCTGGCCCCTATTCCTGGTCCCTATTCCCTGGCCCCTATTCCTGGTCCCTTGGCCCAGCTCCCCACCCCTCCTTTTCAACATGTAGCATAGTAAATAGACTATTTCGCTTCTTAACATTTGCGATTTGGACAAAGACAAACATTCAGTCATGTCCTAATGCACTTCTTTATGTTTGATTTATTCTTTTTTTCTATGTGTGTCTGTGAAAGTAAAATGTATATGTTGCTGTGTGGATAAGAGTCCCCCAAAAAAAAAAGCCAACATCTTACTAAAACCTACCTTGTCGTTTCAAATACTAAACACAGCACTTGATTCAAAATGTTTTTTTTTTTTGGTAACATCTTGGCGTTTTTTTCTCATTCAAAATGGCCGCCCTTAGTCTGTGTAGTGCATGATGGACTCTACGTAGTTGCCGGGGAAGAGGCCGGTGACGCCGTTGCAGACGCCCTCGTACCAGCCATCATCGTTCTTCTTGATGATGTAGATGATGGAGCCCTCCATGAAGGACAGCTCGTCCTCCTTGTCCTTGGAGTAGTCATAAATGGCCACCACTGTAAAATACATTTGGTTCATTTATTCACTGTATTCTCTTATACATTAGCAATCTGACCACAGACAGAACAGAGTGAGAGAGGACAACTGCTGGGAATAGGGTTGTACTAGGATAACTTAGAGACATTACAGTACAGACTCAGTACTAATATTATAGTCGGCCTAAACCCAAGATATACAATTTATGGGTGTATAGTGTGTACTGCACTAAATTGGCCATCCAGATTTGGATACGTTTGACCGTCTGTGTCCACAGACATTTACTTTGTAAACAGCCCCTAAATCATGCTGAAACGGCGATCAGTGCCTGGTCTCTGTATCTTCGGTGGTACCAGTCAAACTCACCTTTCTCAGCGTAGGCCTTGGGGGCCCAGTGGGGGTCTCTGTCAGAGTAGGGGTCATTGTAGTGCACTACGGCCGCCTCCTCATCCCCCTGGTAGTCCACGGGCGGGGGCGGGGGAGGGGGCGAGGGCTCGTCAAACATGACCACGTCCTCGGGAGGGGGCGGTGGAGGGGGGACCGGGTCGTCTGTAACTGGACGAGGACGGGGAAGAAATTATGGACATTATGGAAGTGGAATTTAATCGACTGGTGTAGTAATTCTATTTTTTTCTGTGACATCAATAGGGTCGAGGGTTTCTCCTGACCATGTGACCTGACCAGGGAAAAACTCCTAAATATACAGTACCAGTCAAAAGTTTAGACACCTACTCATTCAAGGATTTTTCTTTATTTTTTTTATTATTTTCTACATTGTAGAATAATAGTGAAGACCAAAACTATGAAATAACACATTATGGAATCATGTAGTAACCAAAAAAGGGTTAAACGAATCAAAATATATTTTATATTTGAGATTCTTCAAAGTAGTCGCCCTTTGCCTTGATGACAGCTTTGCACAGTCTTGACATTTTCTCAACCAGCTTCACCTGGAATTATTTTCCAACAGTCTTGACGGAATTCCCACATATGCTGAGCACTTGTTGGCTGCTTTTCCTTCACTCTGCGGTCGAACTCATCCCAAACCTTCTCAGTTGGTTTGAGGTCGGGTGACTGTGGAGGCCAGGTCATCTGATGCAGCACTCCATCACTCTCCTTCTTGGTCAAATAGCCTTTACACAGCCTGGTGGTGTGTTGGGTTATTGTCCTGTTGAAAAACAAATGATAGTCCCACTAAGCGCAAACCAGATGGGATGGCGTATCGCTGCAGAATTCTGGTTAAGTGTGCCTTGCATTCTAAATAAATCACTGACAGTGTCACCAGCAAAGCACACCCACACCTCCTCCTCCATGCTTCACGGTGGGAACCACACATGCGGAGATCATCCGTTCACCTACTCTGCGTCTCACAAAGACACAGCGGTTGGAACAAAAAATCTCAAATTTGGACTCATCAGACCAAAGGACAGATTTCCACCGGTTTAATGTCCATTGCTCGTGTTTCTTGGTCCAAGCAAGTCTCTTCTTCTTATTGGTGTCCTTTAGTAGTGGTTTCTTTGCAGCAATTCGACCACGAAGGCCTGATTCATGCAGTCTCCTCTGAACAGTTGATGTTGAGATGTGTCTGTTACTTAAACTATGTGAAGCATTTATCTTGGCTGCAATCTGAGGCTGGTAACTCTTATGAGCTTATCCTCTGCAGCAGAGGTAACTCTGGGTCCTCCTTTCCTGTGGCGGTCCTCATGAGAGCCAGTTTCATCATAGCACATGATGGTTTTTGCGACTGCATATGAAGAAACTTTCAGTACTGATGTCTTAAAGTAATGACGGACTGTTGATTCTCTTTGCATATTTGAGCTGTTCTTGCCATAATATGGACTTGGTCTTTTACCAGATAGGGAGGGCTATCTTCTGTTTACCACCCCGACCATGTTACAGCATAACTGATTGGCTCAAATGCATTACGAAGGAAAGAAATTCCACAAATGAACTTTTAACAAGGCACACCTGTTAATTGCTGGTTGAGAGAATACCAAGCGTGTGCAAAGCTGTCAAGGCAAAAGGGTGGTTACTTTGCAGAATCACAAATATAAAATATATTTTGATTTGTATAACACTTTTTTGGTTACTTACAAGATTCAATAATGTGTTATTATTCTACAATGTAGAAAAATAGTAAAAAATAAAGAAAAACCCTTGAATGAGTAGGTGTGTCCAAACTTTTGACAGGTACTGTATGTATGCCAATTCAAATCTACAGCATGGTTTTCCATGTTTAGGTTATATATATATATACAGTATATTAAAGCAGGGTTTTCCATGTTTAGGATATACTGCCTGTACCTACAGTATAATACATGAATACCATGCATGCAACAAGTATCATTTCAATAACCAGTTGTCATGGAATTGATATGTCAGTCTTATGACAGGTTACCATCTACATGATGTATCGCCCACAGGCTGCTCATATAGTGTTATCAAAATGTCATATGAGCTCAGCTCTGCCACTCCAAACTGAACAAGTGCCCCTACCAGTATGTTGCTCCTGAACATTATACAAACAAATCATGAATTCATATATTCTATTTTATGCATTATCCATTATCTTCCAGACGTGTGATTACCTGTACTGGCCAGCAGATGGCATGACAGAGCATTCTTCTTAATAATAACTGTATTTTATTTAACTAGGGAAGTCAGTTAACAACAAATTCTTAATTACAATGACAGCCTATGAACAGTGAATTAACTGCTTTGTTCAGGGGCAGAACAACAGATTTTTACCTTGTCAGCTCATGGATTCGATCGAACAACCTTCCGGCTCTAACCACTAAGCTACCTGCCGCCCCGGAAGAGACCCAATAGCTCAGAGACCTATATCTCCTGAAGGTCTAAAAGCTAAATAATGACCGGAAGGATGAAAGTGGGATCTGAAAGCTGGAAAAACCACCACGGTCACCTGAATAAGGACACAGAGGCATTGGGAGGGTCACTGTGCCCCGGGTCTGATTAAAACCGTGCTTGACTTGGCTGAGACTATGCAGTTTTCCAAACCTTAAGTCAGGTGTGTTCAGTGAACAGAGATGGAACCATAGAACACTCTCCACTGTCTCTCAGTGACCATGGCAACAGACAAGACATGGAAGGGGTGTGTCTAAAGGCAGTAGGGATCGTGTGAAAAGGGCATGACAGACAAAACATGGAAGGGGTGTGTCAAAAGGCAGTAGGGAGCATGTGAAAAAGGCGTGACAGACAAGACATGAAAGGGGTGTGTCTAAAGGCAGTAGGGAGCGTGTGAAAAAGGCGTGACAGACAAGACATGAAAGGCAGGGGATCGTGTGAAAAGGGCATGACAGACAAGACATGTGTTTAAAAAAAGGCGTGACAGACAAGACATGAAAGGGGTGTGTCTAAAGGCAGTAGGGAGCATGTGAAAAAGGCGTGACAGACAAGACATGAAAGGGGTGTGTTTAAACGCAGTAGGTGGTGTGTGAAAAAGGCGTGACAGACAAGACATGAAAGGGGTGTGTCTAAAGGCAGTAGGGGGCGTGTGAAAAAGGCAAGACAGACAAGACATAGAAGGGGTGTGTCTAAAGGCAGTAGGGGGCGTGTGAAAAAGGCATGACAGACAACATAAAAGGGGATTAATAGGTCCCGGTTTGATATGTAGGACTGAGGAAGTCGTTTTGATGTTACCCGTGTGTGTGTGTGAGAGACTTACTGGTCTCCTGAACTCTGGCCACAAAGCCGGTCAGAGGGATCTGAGGTGTCAGCTGGACCATAGGAGGAGGAGGAGGAGCTACAGACACTGGAAGCAGCAACAAGGTCAGGCAGAAAGAGGGACAGACAGACCAGAGAGAGAGAGAGAGACAGACAGAAAGACCAGAGACAGACAGACCAGAGAGAGAGACAGACCAGAGAGAGACAGACAGACAGAAAGACAGACCAGAGAGAGAGAGACAGACAGGCAAGAGAGTGAGAGACAGACAGACAGACAGACAGACAGACAGAGAGAGTGAGAGAGACAGACAGAAAGACAGGCCAGAGAGAGAGACAGATAGACAGACCAGAGAATGAGAGACAGACAGAAAGACAGGCCAGAGAGAGAGAGACAGACAGACAGACCAGAAAGTGAGAGACAAACAGAAAGATCAGAGAGTGAGAGACAGACAGACAGAAAGACAGGCCAGAGAGAGAGAGAGACAGACAGACAGACCAGAAAGTGAGAGACAAACAGAAAGATCAGAGAGTGAGAGACAGACAGACAGACAGACAGAAAGACAGGCCAGAGAGAGAGACAGACAGACAGACCAGAGAGAGAGACAGACCAGAGAGAGACAGACAGACAGAAAGACAGACCAGAGAGAGAGAGACAGACAGGCAAGAGAGTGAGAGACAGACAGACAGACAGACAGACAGACCAGAGAGTGAGAGACAGACAGACAGAAAGACAGGCCAGAGAGAGAGACAGACAGACCAGAGAATGAGAGACAAACAGAGACCAGAGAGTGAGAGACAGACAGACCAGAGAGTGAGAGACAGACAGACAGAAAGACAGGCCAGAGAGAGAGACAGACAGACAGACCAGAAAGTGAGAGACAAACAGAAAGATCAGAGAGTGAGAGACAGACAGACAGACAGACAGAAAGACAGGCCAGAGAGAGAGACAGACAGACAGACCAGAGAATGAGAGACAGACAGACACCAGAGAGTGAGAGACAGACAGACAGAAAGACAGGCCAGAGAGAGACAGACAGACAGACCAGAGAATGAGAGACAGACAGACACCAGAGAGTGAGAGACAGACAGACCAGAGAGTGAGAGACAGTCAGACAGACCAGAGAGAGAGACAGAGAGAAAGACAGACCAGAGACAAGAGACACACAGACAGAAAGACAGACCATGGAGAGAGAGAGAGACAGACAGACCAGAGAGCGAGAGAGACAGACAGACCGACCAGAGAGAGAGAGAGAGAGAGAGAGAGCGAGAGAGTGAGAGAGAGAGAGACAGAAAGACAGACCACAGAGAGACAGAAATAGGGTGGAGGGGAAGGTGTGAGGAACACAAGATAAATAAGCTTGTCAGAGATCAAAACAAAGCAGTAAGACACAGTGTGTGAGTAAATAGTGTTTTTGCTTCAGCTTTTTTCAATTAGCTACTATGACTTTATTATCAGAGTATCTTCCAAATGTATCTTTTATCTAGGATAGTGGCACGTTACAGATACAACAATAAAACGATAAGAAAGATAGAAGCAGAATATTTCCTTGTGGGATGCTTGTTCTCCATAGACAGTAAAACATGCCCAGCGATGAGGTTATCACAACCACAAACTGGTTGAAATTACGTCATTATGACGTCTTTTCAACCAGTTTTTGCCACTTGGTATGTAGACAAACAACATGCAGCCCGGTAACATGATATCTCACAGTACTCTATCAGACACCGTGTTGAGTTTGGTACCATTTCATGCATAGTTCCCAATATTACAGGAATGATTTGAAACAGTTTGCAGACCCCTAGGCCCAGTATGGAAAACTGTTGAAATGACATCATTATAACCAGAAACTGTTGAAATGACATCATTATAACCAGAAACTGTTGAAATGACATCATTATAACCAGAAACTGTTGAAATGACATCATTATAACCAGAAACTGTTGAAATGACATCATTATAACCAGAAACTGTTGAAATGACATCATTACAATCAGAAACTGTTGAAATGATGTCATTATAACCAGAAACTGTTGAAATGACATCATTACAATCAGAAACTGTTGAAATGATGTCATTATAACCAAAAACTGTTAAAATGACATCATTACAATCAGAAACTGTCATTTGAACTAGTTTTGTCCAGTTTTTCATGCTGGGAGAAACCACAAATAACATACTGTGTAATACTGCTGTATAGAACACTCAACTGTCTTCTGATAGGTGGCTGACATCAAATCAGTCACGTTTTTACCTTTATTTAACTAAACAAGTCAGTTAAGAACAAATTCTAAATTTCCATCAATGATGGTCTAGGAACAGTGGGTTAACTGCCTTGTTCAGGGGAAGAACAACAGATTTTTCCTTTGTCAGCTCGGGGATTCAATCTTGCAACCTTTCGGATAATAGTTCAAGGCTCTAACCACTAGGCGACCGACACCGAATACATCAGGTATTCAGGTGGGTAGCACGTACAGTGAAATGCTTACTTACAAGCCCTTAACCAACAATGCAGTTGTTGGTTACATTATTTATTTATTTTATCCTAGAAATTGAAAAAATATAAGACATAATTAAAAACAATTATAATAAAAAAATATATATATATATATATATTTTTTTAAATGTAAATAAAATAAATAAATAAAAACATTAAAGTAAAAATGTGAATAAATAAAAGAAAATGTAAAAATAATAATAATAATTGAAAAACAAATAAAACTAACAAATATTTAAAGTGCAGCAGTAAAATAACAATAGCGGGGCTATACACATGGGGTACCGGTACAGAGTCAATGTGCGGGGGCACTGGTTAGTCAAGGGACACAATTACTCCCTTCACTCTAACCCTGGTGTTATAACAGATTGTTCCCACCAAAAGGCATGACAGATTTTTACCCTTCATCTGGAGAGCTACTGGGTGTGCAGGCTTTTGATCTAACCCTGCAGCTCAGCATTCTGGGGAGATCTTGACAGCATAGTTACAGAGGCCTTCAGACAGTGTTCATACCCTTTGACTTATTCCTTTAAGAGACCGGAGTATGCAGCATTGGTTTCATGTGCACCTATATCAACTGACTACCTATATCAACTGACTACCTGTATCAACTGACTACCTGTATCACCTGACTACCTGTATCACCTGACTACCTGTATCAACTGACTACCTGTATCACCTGACTACCTGTATCACCTGACTACCTGTATCACCTGACTACCTGTATCACCTGACTACCTGTATCACCTGACTACCTGTATCAACTGACTACCTGTATCAACTGACTACCTGTATCAACTGACTACCTGTATCACCTGCGTGTTGGCCATTTGTGGTCATTTTATTTAACTAGGCAAGTCAGTTAAGAACAAATTCTTATTTTAAATGACGGCCTACCCGGACAACGCTGGGCCAATTGTGCGCCGCCCTATGGGACTTCCAATCAGCCAGTTGTAATACTATCTAGCACTGAGGTGCAGTGCCTTAGACCACTGCACCACTTATACACAAGTGCCAGTGGAAAATCATGCTTATAGCTAAATAGTTAACTAGCCAGAAAGCCAATTAAAAAAATAGTTAACTAGCCAGATAGCCAATTCAAAACATATTGTGTAGTTTGGCTGGTTATCTACTATAGTCAGTCCGTTGTCCTCTCACACAATGACTTTTCCAGGATTTTCACTGCAGACCAACAATTTGCTATAACTGGCCAAATAACTCACCAGCAATTATTATCAACAAATGTGTGAACATAGCAAGGCTCGCTTTGATCTCAGAAAACGCATCTCGCGACTCCATGATTAAAAGACCCCCCCCGTGCCTATCAACGCAAGCTGACAATAATTATACTCTGATGTGCTCTGCAGAGACTAGGAGGACAGTGAGAAAAAAATCACATCTGGAGGACGCTTTGATCCAATTCTGATCGGAGTAGCCTAATTGTTTGATTTTTCCAATTCGGACAACTTAAATCTATTATCTGCTTGTCCAACAATGTATTTGACTTTCCCCGGGTAAGCAGACAAGCGTTGATGTGGAGCCCTGAAACATCGAGCTGCCTTCAGACACATAGACCAGTCATCCAAACTTGTCCACCTCTTATGGGTCAATGTTGTGTGTGTGCTGACAGAGATACTGACAGCCTTGGTTTGATGTCTGTGACGTTCGTCTTAAATCTCCTCGAGTCTGTCAGCTAATGTGGGCGTGTGTATTTCTGTCTTCCACTGCCCTGAATGTCCTCCTCTTTTAGCTGAAGTGAAAGTGAGCTACCTCTATCCAGGACGCACAGTAACCGGGCTGCCTATTGACGTTGTTCTTTGGTCAGACTCAACATTCCTTCAACCATAAAACTCCTTTCCATGGTCTTACCTGAGTTCTGGGGGTAGGCAGGGCCCCCGTTGAGGTGGGGCTGCTGGGACATGGAGAAATGGGAGCTGCCGGAGGGCGCCCGGCGGTAGGTACCCGTGGCCGACACCATGGAGGCTGAGGAAGTGGCTGAGTTGTGGCGGGAGACCTGTCGTGAGATGGTGCCAAACTGGGCCATAGGGATGGGACCCAGGCCTGGGCCTTGGTGGGCCGCTGCTGTGGTTGTTGAGGTGGGGAAAGGGGAGAGTTATAGGGAGAAAGAAGGTAGGGGAAGGAGAGTGAGTGAACTAGGGAACGAGAGAGGTAGAGAAGTATTTGGCTTTCAAATTCACTGAAGTCAACCTCAGGTCATTTGTTTATATGTGGATGGAAGAGACTCGGCTGTGACTAGAATGCCCGAGTACAACAACCAAACCAGCCAGAAAAAAATACTTCTATGGAAAGATATAATGTGCTGCCAAAATCTAATTAAAATATTAATCTCCATCAGGATCCAGATGGACAGCTGATGCATCATACGAGGCTAAAACAAACTGTCCAAAGAGATTCCACACTGACAGAACAAATAGGCTGCTAAGAAAAACCACTAGAGTTAAGTGCCTTGTTCAAGGGAACATCGACAGATTGTTCACCTAGTCGGCTCAGGGATTCGAACCAGCAACCTTTCGGTTGCATATTTTGACAAGCTGATACAATAAACAAACAAATGGCTTAGTTCAAGACAAACCAGAAGCAGACCTAATAGAAGTAGGAGACGCAATACAGGACGGACAGCTAAATGCTAAGCTAACAAAGAAGCTACAATAACAGAATGGAAGGTTAAATGCTAAGCTAACAGAGAAGAGAAGCTACAATAACAGAATGGAAGGTTAAATTCTAAGCTAACAGAGAAGCTAAGGTAACAAAATGGAAGTCTAAATCCTAAACTAGGCGACCAGAGATACTAGACCGAGAGAAAGGCTAAATGCTAAGCTAACAGAGAAGCTAGAATAACAGAATGGAAGGCTAAATGCTAAGCTAAACTGAAGGATATGTATTGCTTGGCTCACCTGGTCCCAGGCTGGGAGGGGAGGGCGTGGGCACGGCCAGAGGAACACTAATGCTGCTGCCACCGCTGTTCTCTCGCCCCCCGCTACCCCCACTGCTGCCACTACAGAGAGTGAGACAGTGAGCGAGAGAGAGAGACAGAGAGTGAGACAGAGAGCGAGACAGAGAGAGAGAGAGAGAGAGAGAGAGAGAGAGAGAGAGAGAGAGAGAGAGAGAGAGAGAGAATGAGAGAGAGAGAGAATGAGAGAGAGAAATTGGGATGGGGAAGAGGTAAAAGAGAGAGTGATGGGGATAAAGAGATTAAAACAGAGGGATGGTGAGGGAAGAGAGGGTGTCAGACAACCTGTAATAATGGCAGCATGAGCTCCTACCACAGTTCAGCTTGCTTCTGTACAACATAATATGTCAGAAATAACATATCAAATGTGTGAGAGATGGTGTGTTTTAAATGTATTTTCAGTGATCACAAGCTCCTCGACATACATCTGCTTTGATTATTAATGACAAAAATAGGTCAATAAAACAGGTCAAGGAAGTGTTGTTTGTTTCCTCCAATATGAAATGCGACCTTTGCTGTGCTGTATGCGACCTTTGCTGTGCTGTTCAGACAGCTGTGACCAGTGGAAGGTTCCCAGCTGGGTAAAACAAACACACTAACACACACCTGTCTGTCTGTCTGTCTGTCTGTCTGTCTGTCTGTCTGTCTGTCTGTCTGTCTATGTGTGTCTGTGAGTGAATGAGTGTGTATGTGTACTTGTGTGTGTGTGCAAGTAACCTGTGTGTTCTGGGTCTCTGGTTGAGGGAGGCTGTGCGTGCAGGGCTGTGCTGACTGCCTAGTCGGGCAGGGCTGGTCATGTAGTCGTTGGGGACTGTTGGCGGCTTGACTGGCTCCAGGGTCTTATAGGAGGTGTTTCGCCTGGAGAGGACACACACACACACACACACACACACACACACACACACACACACACACACACACACACACACACACACACACACACACACACACACACACAGAGAATACTAAGTGCACGTCAACTACACAAGCTCACACACACACACGCACACAAACACACACGCACACACACGCACGCACGTACATACACACACTTTCATTTCTGGACAACCTACCCAAGAGTTCCACGTCCAGCCATGGGCGGGCTCGGGGGTTTCTGTGTGGGCGGATTGGTCCTGGATAATGTCCCTCCTCCTCCTCCCCTCGTTGGTTGGTTGTTGCCTTGTTGCTATGAGAAAAAAAACAAAAAGACTCAGTCCTAGGTGGCCTACTATTACTAAAAGATGAATTAGTGGAAGTAGCCCATATACCGTATGGTGGAGCTTATGCGGAAACCTTTTGCTTAGTGTTTTAGAGTGTTGTGGCGGTAGGATGGATGGTCAATAACAAGGTCTGTGTATTGTTGGATTGATAATTAGATAGATCATTGGGAGACATCACAGGGACCTTATATTAGGACAACATCATGGCAAAAAAAAAGTATTTTAGAATGATGAATATAATGATACTGATGTCATGAAACAATGGTGATCTGGATTAATGGGCCCAAAGCATCATGGGTAGGGAGAGAAACAACTCTTACCTTGGCTTTAAGCCACTGAGTGCAGGCGGTAAAAAGAGAGGAGAGACAAAAACAACAAAATGCTCATTGGTTAACAGAAGAGACAGTAAGAACTACAGTAGTAACAGGTGTAATCATTGGTTAACAGAAGAGACAGTAAGAACTACAGTAGTAACAGGTGTAATCATTGGTTAACAGAAGAGACAGTAAGAACTACAGTAGTAACAGGTGTAATCATTGGTTAACAGAAGAGACAGAGTAAGAACTACAGCAGTAACAGGTGTAATCATTGGTTAACAGAAGAGACAGAGTAAGAACTACAGCAGTAACAGGTGTAATCATTGGTTAACAGAAGAGACAGAGAGAGAACTACAGTAGTAACAGGTGTAATCATTGGTTAACAGAAGAGACAGTGAGAACTACAGCAGTAACAGGTGTAATCATTAGTTAACAGAAGAGACAGTAAGAACTACAGTAGTAACAGGTGTAATCATTGATTAACAGAAGAGACAGAGTAAGAACTACAGCAGTAACAGGTGTAATCATTGATTAACAGAAGAGACAGTAAGAACTACAGTAGTAACAGGTGTAATCATTGGTTAACAGAAGAGACAGAGTAAGAACTACAGCAGTAACAGGTGTAATCATTGATTAACAGAAGAGACAGTAAGAACTACAGTAGTAACAGGTGTAATCATTGGTTAACAGAAGAGACAGAGTAAGAACTACAGCAGTAACAGGTGTAATCATTGATTAACAGAAGAGACAGTAAGAACTACAGTAGTAACAGGTGTAATCATTGGTTAACAGAAGAGACAGAGAGAGAACTACAGTAGTAACAGGTGTAATCATTGGTTAACAGAAGAGACAGTGAGAACTACAGCAGTAACAGGTGTAATCATTAGTTAACAGAAGAGACAGTAAGAACTACAGTAGTAACAGGTGTAATCATTGGTTAACAGAAGAGACAGTGAGAACTACAGCAGTAACAGGTGTAATCATTGGTAAACAGAAGAGACAGAGTAAGAACTACAGCAGTAACAGGTGTAATCATTGGTTAACAGAAGAGACAGAGTAAGAACTACAGCAGTAACAGGTGTTATCATTGGTTAACAGAAGAGACAGTGAGAACTACAGTAATAAAAGGAAAGGTTCATCCCCAAATTGTTGCCACAAAGTTGGAAGCACAGAATCATCTAGACTGTCATTGTATGCTGTTGACTGGAGCAGCTCTAGCAGGGTAGGAATTTGATGAACTGACTTGTTGGAAAGGTGGCACTATGACGATGCCACATTGAAAGTCACTGAGCTCTTCAGTAAGGCTATTCTACTGCCAATGTTTGTCTATGGAGATTGCATGGCTGTGTGCTCGATTTTATACACCTGTCAGCAACGGGTGTGGCTGAAATAGCCTAATCCACTAATTTGAAGGGGTGTCCACATACATTTGTTTATATAGTGTAGCTCGCTGATTAAGAGTAGAGAGGGAGATCTGACTTCTCTAATCAGCCAATACTGATCCTTATCAACTGCAGCTAACCAATATCTATCTTCGTCTAATACCTGCTCCCTAATTCAGATGCACAGTTCTGTCTGTCAAATGACTGATTTAGATTCTACTGGAAGCTAGCTGTTGTTGTCAGTCAGTGAGTGAGTGAGTGGGGTCTAATACGTGACTTGGGTTTACAGTAACTGGTGACAGTCGACGAGTCTAAACGTTGCGAAGCTCGCTCGGCTGTCAGGGGGAAGTATCTGCCACTAGGGGCAACGGTCTGTCAGCAGTGACTGGTGGGGGGCACGATAACTAGAGAGGAGAGGGGAGTGATTGGTTATTCAAGGTTCCGGGCAAGCCCCGAGGACACCTCCTGCCTCAACATGGGGGAAATAAGATGTGGGGATGAGCTGTTCACACACACACCAATTTGTTTTGCTACTAAAGCTCAATGAGTGTGTATCATGAGACTAAGCCAAATGTGTGACTACGGTCTCTTTAGAATGTAGAGCAACAGATGTTAGAAGAACATCAACAACTCATTATCACAGAGTCACAGCCGGAGTAATAGAGACATTCCTTCATGCATAACACACCATGGAGACTATGAATATCAATGACAGACAGACAGACAGACAGACAGACAGACAGACAGACAGACAGACAGACAGACAGACAGACAGACAGACAGACAGACAGACAGACAGACAGACAGACAGACAGACAGACAGACAGACAGACAGACAGACAGAGAATGAGAGAGAGAAATTGGGATGGGGAAGAGGTAAAAGAGAGAGTGATGGGGATAAAGAGATTAAAACAGAGGGATGGTGAGGGAAGAGAGGGTGTCAGACAACCTGTAATAATGGCAGCATGAGCTCCTACCACAGTTCAGCTTGCTTCTGTACAACATAATATGTCAGAAATAACATATCAAATGTGTGAGAGATGGTGTGTTTTAAATGTATTTTTCAGTGATCAGTGAGAGATGGTGTGTTTTAAATGTATTTTTCAGTGATTAGTGAGAGATGGTGTGTTTTAAATGTATTTTTCAGTGATCAGTGAGAGATGGTGTGTTTTAAATGTATTTTTCAGTGATTAGTGAGAGATGGTGTGTTTTAAATGTATTTTTCAGTGATCAGTGAGAGATGGTGTGTTTTAAATGTATTTTTCAGTGATTAGTGAGAGATGGTGTGTTTTAAATGTATTTTTCAGTGATCAGTGAGATATCCAAGGGAGAGAGAATCAAAGATGAAGACTGAGCCAGAACAGAGCTGAAAGATTATTTTCCCACAATTCATGTGGGATATGATGGCGTCAGCACTTGGCCCAGATCAAGCTGTCTTTCTGTCTCTCTCACACACACACACACACACACACACACACACACACACACACACACACACACACACACACACACACACACACACACACACACACACACACACACACACACACACACACACACACACACACACACACACACACACACACACACACACACACACACACACACACACTAACTCCCTTACTAAAAGAGCAGTTTATTGATTAGCTTGATTGAATTAATGAAATGGAAGTAATGAAATTGTAATAACATGACCAGACAGTCCACTTACATGACTGTTCCACATATGAATCCTGTGCTAATGATTTCCTCTGAGGGAAATACTACTACACATCGTAGGGAAGGACAACTGTGACCCCAGTGGATTAATTGCAATGAAGGATGTGAAGCCTGTCGTGAAACAGAAACCAGCACAGATACTGCAGTATTACAGGCAGTATGAGGCACTAGATCAAATAGCTTTTATTGCTCTTGTCTGTAACCTGTACAAGTGAGTAGTGTGAAATGGAAGTTTTTTTTGCATGTCCCACTCAGAGTGGGGTCACAGCCAGGGAAGCAGCATTATTGACGGTGATCCTGGAGAAATTAGGGTTAAGTGCCTTGCTCAAAGGGGCAGACCAAACCCATGTTTTAACTCGTCAGCTCTGGGATTCAAACTAACAACCTATTGGTTACTGGCCCACCTCTCTTACCGCTAGGCTACCTTCCGCACACTAGGGCTGATGATGTCATGACTCCAGTCTGTTGCTTTTACTTTAAGGGGGAGTGGGGGACTCTTACTTTGACACTATGGTGTCTTCTTTAAAATACAGGAGACTCTTACTTAGACACCGTGGCTTCTTCTTTAAAATACAGGAGACTCTTACTTCTTTAAAATACAGAAGACTCTTACTTCTTTAAAATACAGGAGACTCTTACTTCTTTAAAATACAGGAAACTCTTACTTCTTTAAAATACAGGAGACTCTTACTTCTTTAAAATACAGGAGACTCTTACTTCTTTAAAATACAGGAGACTCTTACTTCTTTAAAATACAGGAGACTCTTACTTCTTTAAAATACAGGAGACTCTTACTTCTTTAAAATACAGGAGACTCTTACTTCTTTAAAATACAGGAGACTCTTACTTCTTTAAAATACAGAAGACTCTTACTTTGACACCATGGCCCACGTCGTCCAGCAGTGTGTAGTCGATGGGCTTCCTGATGTACCGGACCGGCCGCTCAATGTTGCCGGGGGCAATGATCTTGTGCGTGCGCGACGTGTTCTTATTGGTGGTCAGGATGCCAATCTCTCGCCTCGCCACCTTCTCCTTGTGTATGTCCACCGTCTGGATGGAGGGATGGAGAGAGAAAGGCATAGAGAGAGAAAGAGACAGAGAGGCAGACAGAAGGAGAGGATTAGAAACGAGGAAGAGGAAGAAGTGCTGTGACTTTACGCTGTCTGGTGTGTTTGTCATAGATGTTTACTCCAGTCTCACATCATTACATTTTGCTATGCCTGTTTAATACCTCCATTAATTCATGTTTATGGCAGCATTAAGTAAGCTTATAAACGTTTTATACTGATGGACTAGAATGCCAGTATTTGATATTTAGTCACCGAGGACATAACGGCATTATTCATCCCTTAGAAGTTTAAATATACAGCTTCCTTCCAGTATTCTACAATCCTGGATCTGGGGACCGACAGTGAGCAGATTTTTGTTCCAGCCCAGTATTAAAGGGATACTGTGAGATTCTGGAATTTATCTGTGTGCAGTATGAAGGAAGTTAGCGGTAGTTTCACGAGCCAATGCTAACTAGCATTGCTACAGTACCTGCAGACTTCCAGTCATTGCGCTAATGCTAGTTAGCATTGGCTAGTGAAACTACCCTTAACTTCTTTCATACTGCATGCAAACCCTTACGTGGGGGAGCCAACAACAACAACAAAAAATTGAAAAAGAATTGGGCATTTTGTCCGTACATCCACAGGCTATGGGATGGTAAGTTAGCAAAGTTCACAGAGTGCACACAACACTAAATACTTCCTCCAAGCTAGCTAACCACTGTATTATAATTAAATCACAATGGATTAGCTAGTTTTCATGAAACAGCTGCCTGTGTCAACTGCCGAGTTAGTGCAGTGTCCTTAGCTATGTTGATGTTAGCTAGCTAGCGAATATGCTAACGTTAGCTAGCTAGCTAAACATTTGGCTATGGGCTGGCAGTGGCAGTATGGAATTGTGGAGAGTGAATTAAACTGTTTCTTTGTCATCTTGCTAGATAGTTATCTAGCTGTGGCCATCTGGCTAAGTATCAACAAGGCCTTTTGACAAAATAGCAACATTAGCGCAGATTTTTGTATTTATTTCATTTAACCTTTATTTAACTAGGCAAGTCAGATAGCTTGGAATCTTGACCATAAGCAATACGCATGGATATGCATTGCCAAACAACGCTACTGTCACCTTCTGGTTTGGAGTATTTTAACAAGACCGAGTGGCTGAGGACTTCCAAGTTCTTTGCTGTGTGAACGCAAAACAGATTGACTGACGACACTCTGTTCAGAGGTGCGAAGTACTGTTGGCAGGCAGACGTGTGTGTGTGTGTGTGTGTGTGTGTGTGTGTGTGTGTGTGTGTGTGTGTGTGTGTGTGTGTGTGTGTGTGTGTGTGTGTGTGTGTGTGTGTGTGTGTGTGTGTGTGTGTGTGTCTCTGTGTGTGCGTGACCCTGGGCAATGAGGCCACACTTCATTCACTATTCATCCAGCTGGGTTAAGTACTCTTTAGTGCTTCCCATTGCTGTAGGGGATAGAAATGGAGAACAAGTGCGAGATAAAGAGATCTTTAATAGACAGGGAGTTCATTTGACTCTCTGGATGACCTTATAAAGAAGTCCCTGAGTTGCTGCCACACAAACATCTCTGTGTTCGATACTACACATTTGTGCTGTGTGATACAAATAGCAAACATGGTCGTAACTTCTTTCCGGAGGAAACCAAATGGTAACGCCCAGATATAGCTGGAAACAGGCCCATTTCCTGTCGGAATCAGAGCGTGGGCTCACAAACTAAAAGTTCCTACAGAAAGAGGTTGGCAGAAGAGTGGGGCAAGAGACCAACGGATAGAAAATGTTGACAGAAGATGAGAATGAGAGGACAGGAAAGAGAGGAAGAAATAAAGAAAGAAAATAGATACTGAAAGATTTAGCTTTGTGGTTAGAAGTGTGTTAGTTCTACTGTTATTGTTCAGTTGGTCGTTAAAGGGGTGTTCTATATTCTCTGTAGATTGGATCTTCATTTGGTTGTATACCACAAACAGCACCGCCATTAGAGAAGAGCTGCTAAATCCTTTTGACCACTGATGAAAAGCTACTGTAACAGAGGTGGTTCTGTGAGCTCGTGTGATGAGTAACCTTAACATTGACGTTTGCTGCCGGGGCTAATTGGGCTTTAGCTCAGAGGGTTAACACACGGCGATCTGGGTTCGATATCAGGTGATCTGGGTTTAATATCAGGTCAGTCCACGCTTGTCTGTTGAAAACACATTCGACCAGAAGTTTGTGTACAGACGGCCTTGAGAGTGTCTGGACACAGATAATGCAATCTAACTTTTGAGGGTACAACTCTCTCTCTCTCTCTAGCAACAGTTCTGGTGTAATCTCTTCACTCTGATAAACATCTGGCTGGTATTTAAAAGGCCGTTATCTCCCAGGAACAGACGGCAGCTACGCTCCGAGAACAACCAGCCAGCACATCACAGAACATATGTTACATTGCCAAAGCAAGTGAAATAGATAGTAAACAAAAGTGAAATAAACTATTCAAATTAACAGTAAACATTACACTCCAAAATAATAAAGAAATTTCAAATGTCATATTATGTGCAAATAGTTAAAGTACAAAAGGTAAAATAAATCAACATAAATATGGGTGTTTGTTCTTCACTGATCGCCCTTTTCTTGGCAAAAGTATTGCTTCTGTAATGGCACACTGTGGTATTTCACTCGGTAGATATGGGAGTTGATCAACATTGGATTTGCTTTCAAATTATTTGTGGGTCTGTGTAATCTAAGGGAAATATGTGTCTCTAATATGGTCATACATTTGGCAGGAGTTTAGGAAGTGCAGCTCTCTCTCTCTCTCTATCTCTCTCTCTCTCTCTCTCTCTCTCAAAATTCTGGGTATGTCTTTGGGTGGGAAATGTTGAGGATGAAGTCAAATTCATCTCTATTGTACCAACAAACAAACAATAAATAAACAATTCTGGAGCCCTATTCTGTTGGTCAAATATAAAAGTCTAATAATTAGTTTAATTATCAACCCAAAATTCATGACAAACACTGGATTAGGTTGCATATCAAAATATCTGGAATCATTCCTGCTTGGACGTGTTAGATGTAACAATGTATTTAATGAGTACCACGTCAGTACTCTATTACACTTCTTAAGAAGTACTGTGAATTAATTTATTAGATGATTACACATGATTATATGTTTCTATTTGGTTATTGGATCTCGACCCAATCATCTCGACCCAATCATCTCGACCCAAACCCAGTGGCACCGGGGGCAACACTGAAGACTGGAGCCCTGGAGAGGATTTGGCCAAATCACTTCCAATGACTGTTCCAATTGCGAACGCAGCCTAATCCTTCTACACCGAAAAGGCGATGACAAGGCTAGTGGGTCGTCATAGAGATGGAGGAATCAGTCAGTCATGGAAACAATGAATGAGTTCATCAGGGGACTGTTGACAATCTATGAGTCAAAGTAAAGGGGGGGAGGTGAATCAAGGACAGATGTGTGAACGGAAACCTTGGTCAGAGTAAAGGGGGTGGGGGGTGAATCGAGGATAGATGTGTGAACGGAAACCTTGGTCAGAGTAAGGGGGGTGGGGGGTGAATCGAAGATAGATGTGTGAACGGAAACCTTGGTCAGAGTAAAGGGGGTGGGGGGTGAATCGAAGATAGATGTGTGAACGGAAACCTTGGTCAGAGTAAAGGGGGTGGGGGTGAATCGAAGATAGATGTGTGAACGGAAACCTTGGTCAGAGTAAAGGGGGTTAGTGATGATCACATTAGTGATGTGATTAAGACCAGTGACTGGTGCTTTTGGGAGGCATGTAATTAAATGTCTGCGTTTCGTCTTTGGTTTGGGGCCACCAATTCAAACTAAATATTGTCAGCGTCTTGATATAGATGATCTTGCTTATGAAAATAGATTGCTGTTAGATCGCAGTATAACTACAGTATGTTACAGTATAGCGGCAGTATAGCAGAGTATAGTGCAGTATAACCGCAGTATAGCATATTAATGCAGTATAGTGCAGTATAGTACAGTATAACAGCAGTATAACTGCAGTATAGTAGTATAGTGCAGTATAAAGGCAGTATAGTGCAGTGTAGTATAGTGTAGTATAGTACAGTATAACCGCAGTATAGTACAGTATAACTGCAGTATAGTGCAGTATAACTGCAGTATAGTGCAGTATAACCACAGTATAGTGCAGTATAACCACAGTATAGCGCACTATAACCAAGGTATAACTGCAGTATAGTACAGTATAAAGGCAGTATAACTGCAGTATAGAGCAGTATAACCACATTATAACTGCAGTATAGTACAGTATAACCACAGTATAATGCATTATAAGTGCAGTATAGCACACTATAACCATAGTATAACTGCAGTATAGATCAGTATAAAGGCAGTATAACTGCAGTATAGTACAGTATAAAGGCAGTATAGCACAGTATTAATGCAGTATAGTGCAGTATAGACAGTATAACAGCAGTATAAAGGCTGCAGTATAGTAGTATAGTACAGTATAAAGGCAGTATAGTACAGTATAAAGGCAGTATAACTGCAGTATAGTACAGTATAAAGGCAGTATAACTGCAGTCTAGTACAGTATAAAGGCAGTATAACTGCACTATGGATCAGTATAAAGGCAGTATAACTGCAGTATAGTACAGTATAAAGGCATTATAACTGCAGTATAGTACAGTATAAAGGCAGTATAGTACAGTATAAAGGCAGTATAACTGCAGTATAGTACAGTATAAAGGCAGTATAACTGCAGTATAGTACAGTATAAAGGCAGTATAGTACAGTATAAAGGCAGTATAGTACAGTATAAAGGCAGTATAACTGCAGTATAGTACAGTATAAAGGCAGTATAACTGCAGTATAGTACAGTATAAAGGCAGTATAACTGCAGTATAGTACAGTATAAAGGCAGTATAGTACAGTATAAAGGCAGTATAACTGCAGTATAGTACAGTATAAAGGCAGTATAACTGCAGTATAGTACAGTATAAAGGCAGTATAACTGCAGTATAGTACAGTATAAAGGCAGTATAACTGCAGTATAGTACAGTATAAAGGCAGTATAACTGCAGTATAGTACAGTATAAAGGCAGTATAACTGCAGTATAGTACAGTATAAAGGCAGTATAACTGCAGTATAGTACAGTATAAAGGCAGTATAACTGCAGTATAGTACAGTATAAAGGCAGTATAACTGCAGTATAGTACAGTATAAAGGCAGTATAACTGCAGTATAGTACAGTATAAAGGCAGTATAACTGCAGTATAGTACAGTATAGAGGCAGTATAACTGCAGTATAGATCAGTATAAAGGCAGTATAGTACAGTATAAAGGCAGTATAAAGGCAGTATAACTGCAGTATAGTACAGTATAAAGGCAGTATAACTGCAGTATAGTACAGTATAAAGGCAGTATAACTGCAGTATAGTACAGTATAAAGGCAGTATAACTGCAGTATAGTACAGTATAAAGGCAGTATAACTGCAGTATAGTACAGTATAAAGGCAGTATAACTGCAGTATAGTACAGTATAAAGGCAGTATAACTGCAGTATAGTACAGTATAAAGGCAGTATAACTGCAGTATAGATCAGTATAAAGGCAGTATAGTACAGTATAAAGGCAGTATAACTGCAGTATAGTACAGTATAAAGGCAGTATAACTGCAGTATAGTACAGTATAAAGGCAGTATAGTACAGTATAAAGGCAGTATAGTACAGTATAAAGGCAGGATAACTGCAGTATAGTACAGTATAAAGGCAGTATAACTGCAGTATAGTACAGTATAAAGGCAGTATAACTGCACTATAGATCAGTATAAAGGCAGTATAACTGCAGTATAGTACAGTATAAAGGCAGTATAACTGCAGTATAGTACAGTATAAAGGCAGTATAGTACAGTATAAAGGCAGTATAGTACAGTATAAAGGCAGTATAACTGCAGTATAGTACAGTATAAAGGCAGTATAACTGCAGTCTAGTACAGTATAAAGGCAGTATAACTGCACTATGGATCAGTATAAAGGCAGTATAACTGCAGTATAGTACAGTATAAAGGCATTATAACTGCAGTATAGTACAGTATAAAGGCAGTATAGTACAGTATAAAGGCAGTATAGTACAGTATAAAGGCAGTATAACTGCAGTATAGTACAGTATAGTACAGTATAAAGGCAGTATAGTACAGTATAAAGGCTGTATAACTGCAGTATAGTACAGTATAAAGGCAGTATAACTGCAGTATAGTACAGTATAAAGGCATTATAACTGCAGTATAGTACAGTATAAAGGCAGTATAACTGCAGTATTGTACAGTATAAAGGCAGTATAACTGCAGTATAGTACAGTATAAAGGCAGTATAACTGCAGTATAGATCAGTATAAAGGCAGTATAGTACAGTATAAAGGCAGTATAACTGCAGTATAGTACAGTATAAAGGAGGTATAACTGTAGTATAGTATAGTATAAAGGCAGTATAGTACAGTATAAAGGCAGCATAGTACAGTATAAAGGCAGTATAACTGCAGTATAGTACAGTATAAAGGCAGTATAACTGCAGTATAGTATAGTATAAAGGCAGTATAACTGCAGTCTAGTACAGTATAAAGGCAGTATAAAGGCAGTATAACTGCAGTATAGTACAGTATAAAGGCAGTATAACTGCAGTATAGTACAGTATAAAGGCAGTATAGTACAGTATAAAGGCAGTATAGTACAGTATAAAGGCAGTATAACTGCAGTATAGTACAGTATAAAGGCAGTATAACTGCAGTATAGTACAGTATAAAGGCAGTATAACTGCAGTATAGTACAGTATAAAGGCAGTATAGTACAGTATAAAGGCAGTATAGTACAGTATAAAGGCAGTATAACTGCAGTATAGTACAGTATAAAGGCAGTATAACTGCAGTATAGTACAGTATAAAGGCAGTATAGTACAGTATAAAGGCAGTATAGTACAGTATAAAGGCAGTATAACTGCAGTATAGTACAGTATAAAGGCAGTATAACTGCAGTATAGTACAGTATAAAGGCAGTATAACTGCAGTATAGTACAGTATAAAGGCAGTATAACTGCAGTATAGTACAGTATAAAGGCAGTATAACTGCAGTATAGATCAGTATAAAGGCAGTATAGTACAGTATAAAGGCAGTATAACTGCAGTATAGTACAGTATAAAGGCAGTATAACTGCAGTATAGTACAGTATAAAGGCAGTATAACTGCAGTATAGTACAGTATAAAGGCAGTATAACTGCAGTATAGTACAGTATAAAGGCAGTATAACTGCAGTATAGATCAGTATAAAGGCAGTATAGTACAGTATAAAGGCAGTATAACTGCAGTATAGTACAGTATAAAGGCAGTATAACTGCAGTATAGTACAGTATAAAGGCAGTATAACTGCAGTATAGTACAGTATAAAGGCAGTATAACTGCAGTATAGTACAGTATAAAGGCAGTATAACTGCAGTATAGTACAGTATAAAGGCAGTATAACTGCATCCAAAATAGCACCTTTCTTTTTACAATTGCTGCATCCAAAATACCAACACCCAAAAGTAAGGGTATTGTACATTCTTTATGCACGAACAGCAGAGTTGTACCTAAATCAAACTGGGCTGCAACTAGATTTCACAACATTAGTTAGACCCTCTTTTTGAGATCTTGAGGTGCATTTAGTTGGTTCCAAGTTTTGCAATGTTTTCTTCATTTTGAACGCAGCCTGGTTGTCAATGTGTTGCGCTAATAAGTAAGCCTCATTAGAGGGCTGGTTGTCCGTGGTTACACAAAGCACTATGGTTTCCGGGGAAACTTGCTCAGTCAAAACAACAGAAGTTGTTAGCTGGACCTTTTTATTATGGTCTGTCTTGCCTACATTCCTCGTGTTAAAACCTTCATCAGTGGTTAACGCCGTAACTCCTCTCTTTATGTCTCGCGTAATTCTGACAGAAAATGTTCCCAACAAGAGAAAATACCTTTTCTTCATCCAACAATAGCGTGTGAAAATTGGAATGTCTTTGAGATGTACAACCATAGAATTAAGAATTATAATACGGTAAATTTAATACATGAATTAATAAAATGTAGAATAGAGTAATTTAATAGGATCTCTATGTGAACAACAGCTTTGGCTATTTTTCCATGAGACTTCTTTCTCCCAGAGAAAAAGGTTTATTTTTAAGAGATAATAATAATTGCTCATTTTGATTTAAACATTCTCATTCATGATTATGCATTGTTGTTCCAGCAGGCGGCCTAACTGAAAGCCTTGTCCAATGGTTACTGTTGAAAAGAACGTACAATGACAATTCGGTATTAGTTAGATAGCATAGACTGCGGTATCTAACTAATACTAAATTGTCATTGTACACGAGATCATTCAGTTACCAGTAGTTAGATATTAACTTAATGTAACGGTTTTCTTGAGGTGAAGGAGAGGCGGACCAAAGCGCAGCGTGGTTATTTTGATTCATGTTTAATAAAGCACTTCACATGAACAAACTAACAAAAAACAAGAAACGTGAAAACCCAAAACGGTCCTATCTGGTGCAAACACAGAGACAGGAACAATCACCCACAACCACACAGTGAAACCCAGGCTACCTAAGTATGATTCTCAATCAGAGACAACTAATGACACCTGCCTCTGATTGAGAACCATACTAGGCCGAAACATAGAAATACCCAAATCATAGAAAAACAAACATAGACTGCCCACCCCAACTCACGCCTTGACCATACTAAATAATGACAAAACAAAGGAAATAAACGTCAGAACGTGACACTTAATGAGTAAAACCAAGTTCAATAATGAGGAAGCTGTGCTTTGCTGAGTGACAAGTCATCTCATGTTCAACAGGAGGGGACAGGCCCCAGAAATGGCATTTCCTAAGAGAAACCCGGCAGAGTTAATGGATCACTGGAGATCTGCATGGAGGAATGGGCCAAAATACCAGCAATAGTGTGTGAAAACCTTGTGAAGACTTACAGAAAACGTTTGACCTCTGTCATTGCCAACAAAGGGTATATAACAAAGTATTGAGATAAACTTTTGTTATTGACCAAATACTTATTTTCCACCATAATATGCAAATAAATTCATCAAAAATCCTACAATGTGATTTTCTGGATTTTTTTCTCTCATTTTGTCTGTCATAGTTGAAGTGTACCTATGATGAAAATTACAGGCCTCTCTCATCTTTTTAAGTGGGAGAACTTGCACAATTGGTGGCTGACTAAATACTTTTTTGCCCCACTGTATACTACCGTTCAAACGTTTGGGGTCAATAAATGTCCTTGTTTTCCATGACAACATACATGAAATGAGTTGCAAAATTAATAGGAAATATAGTCAAGACGTTGACAAGGTTATAAATAAGGAATGTTTAATTTAAATAATAATTGTGTCCTTAAAACTTTGCTTTTGTAAAAGAATCCTCCATTTGCAGCAATTACAGCCCTGCAGACCTTTGGCATTCTAGTTGTCAATTTGTTGAGGTAATCTGAAGAGATTTCACCCCCATGCTTCCTGAAGCACCTCCCACAGATTGGATTGGCTTGATGGGCACTCCCATCACCATATGGTCAAGCTGCTCCCACAACAGCTCAATAGGGTTGAGATCCGGTGACTGTGCTGGTCACTCCATTAAGACAGAACACCAGCTGACTGCTTCTTCTCTAAATAGTTATTGTAGAGTTTGGAGCTGTGCTTTGGGTCATTGTCCTGTTGTAGGAGGAAATTGGCTCCAATTAACATCCGTCCACAGGATATGGCATGGCGTTGCAAAAGGGAGTGCCAGCCTTCCTTCTTCATGGTCCCTTTTACCCTGTACAAATCTCCCACTTTACCACCACGAGATCTTCAGTTTCTTGGCAATTTCTCGCATGGAATAGACTTAATTTCTCAGAACATGAATAGACTGATGAGTTTTAGAAGAAAGTACTTTGTTTCTGGCCATTTCTGGCCTGTAATCGAACCCACAAATGCTGATCCTCCAGATACTCAATAAGTCTAAAGAGGGCCAGTTTTATTGCCTCTTTAAATCAGATCAACAGTCTTCAGCTGTGCTAACATAATTGCAAAAGGGTCTAATGATCAATTAGCCTTTTAAAATGATAAACTTGGATTAGCCAACACAACGTGCCATTGGAACACAGGAATGACGGTTGATGATAAGACCTCTGTACATCTATGTAGATATTCCATTACAAATCTGCAATTTCCAGCTACAATAGTCACTTACAACATTAACAATGTCTACACTGTATTTCTGATCAATTTGATGTTATATTAATGGACCAAAAATTAAGCTTTTCTTTCAAAAACAAGGACATTTCTAAGTGACCACAAACATTTTTATAGTACCAGTCAATAGTTTGGACACACCTACTCATTCAAGGGTTTTTCTTTATTTTTTACTATTTTCTACATTGTAGAATAATAGTGAAGACGTCAAAACTATGAAATAAGTCATATGGAATCATGTAGTAACCAAAAAAGTGTAAACAAATCAAAATACATTTTATATTTGAGATTCTTCAAAGTAGCCACACTTTGCCTTGATGACAGCTTTGCACACTCTTGGCATTCTCTCAACCAGCTTCATGAGGTAGTCACCTGGAATGTCTTTCAATTAACCTCTCTAGGTTATGTGGGATGCTAGTGTCCCATCTGGCCAACATCCAGTGAGATTGCAGAGCGCCAAATTCAAATACAGAAATACTCATTTATAAAAATTCAGAAAACCAAACATATTTTACATAGGTTAAAGATGAACTTTTTGTGAATCCAACCACGGTGTCAGATTTGTAAAATGCTTTACGGCGAAAGCATATCTTACAATTATTTGAGAACCTAGCCCAGTTCACAAATTATTTCAAACAGTAACCAGCCAAGCAGAAGCGTTACAAAACTCAGAAATAGAGATAAAATGAATCCCTTACCTTTGATGATCTTCATATGGTGCCACTCAGAAGACATTAATTTACTCAATAAATGTTCCTTTTGTTCGATAAAGTCTCTTTATATCCAAAAACCTCTGTTTTGTTTGCGCGTTTTCTTCAGTAATCCACAGGCTGAAACGCAGTCAAAACAGGCAGACAAAAAAATCCAAATTGTATCCGTAAAGTTCATAGAAACATGTCAAACAATGTTTATATTCAATCCTCAGGTTGTTTTTAGCCTAAATGATCTATAATATTTCAACCGGACAATAACGTTGTCAATATAAAAGGTAAACAACAAATGCACTCTTGGGATTGCGCATCAAAAAGCTCTGTGACACGGCAGTGTCCGCTCATTCAGACGGCTCTTACTCCCTCATTTTTCATAACACACGCCTGAAACAATTTCTAAAGACTGTTGACATCTAGTGGAAGGCATAGGAACTGAAAATTGAGTCCTAAGTCAATGGATACTGTAATGGCATTGAATAGAAAACTACAAGTGCAGTCGCAAAAACCATCAAGCGTGATGATGAAACTGGCTCCCATGAGGGCCGCCACAGGAAAGGAAGACCCAGTATTACCACTGCTGCAGAGGATACGTTCATTCGAGTTACCAGCCTCAGAAATTGCAGCTCAAATAAATGCTTCACAGAGTTCAAGTAACAGACACATCTCAACATCAACTATTCAGAGGAGACTGTGTGAATCAGGCCTTCATGGTCAAATTGCTGCAAAGAAACCTATACTAAAGGACACCAATAAGAAGAAGATACTTGCTTGGGCCAAGAAACACAGACAATGGACAAAAAGACAGTCAAAATCTGTCCTTTGGTCTGATGACTCGAAACTTGAGATTTTTGGTTCCAACCGCTGTGTCTTTGTGAGACGCAGAGTAGGTGAATGATGATCTCCGCATGTGTCGTTCCCACCGTGAAGCATGGAGGAGGTGTGATGGTGCGGGGGTACTTTGCTGATGACACTGTCTGTGATTTATTTAGAATTCAAGACACACTTAACCAGCATGTCTACCACAGCATTTTGCAGCAATATACCATGAACAGGACAATGACCCAACACACCTCCAGGTCTATTTGACCAAGAAGGAGAGTGATGGAGTGCTGCATCAGATGACCTGGCCTCCACAATCACCCGACCTCAACCCAATTGAGATGGTTTGGGATGACTTTGACCGCAGAATGAAGGAAAAGCAGCCAACAAGTGCTCAGCATATGTGGGAACTCCTTCAAGACTGTTGGAAAAGCATTCCAGGTGAAGCTGGTTGAGAGAATGCCAAGAGTATGCAAAGCTGTCATCAAGGCAAATATTTAGATTTGTTTAACACTTTTTTGGTTACTACATGATTCCATATGTGTTATTTCAGAGTATGATGTCTTCACTATTATTCTACAATGTAGAAAATAGTAAACAAATTAAGAAAAACCCTGGAATGAATAGGTGTGTCCAAACATCTTGACTGGTACTGTATGTATGTATGTATGTATGTATGTATGTATGTGTGTGTGTGTGTGTGTGTGTGTGTGTGTGTGTGTGTGTGTGTGTGTGTGTGTGTGTGTGTGTGTGTGTGTGTGTGTGTGTGTGTGTGTGTGTGTGTGTGTGTGTGTGTGTGTGTGTGTGTGTCTAAGCCTGTGTATGTTTGTCTCTCCTGACCTGAGAGATGTGGTTAATGGAGGACTCCATCCGGCGCAGCTGCGAGGCCTGGATGTCCAGCAGCTGCAGCACGTTGTTGGCTAAGGCATTGATCTGGTAGGCCACGCTGGCCAGGGACTGGGTGGTGTAGGCTTTCGTCTCCTCCAGAGCTTTCCTCTTGTCCTGGGCCTAGAAGATGATGAAGAAGATGATGAAAAAGAAGATGAAGATTACTTTGTTGTCCAATTGTACACAAGCTGTAATCGATACGTTACTTCCCCTCTAAAAGACACAGAGGTTAGAGCAAGGAGAAAGACCACCGTGTACATTACACCGTCTGTACATTTAATTAAATAAAGCTCTATCGACAGGCAACACGGTATATACACTGAGTATACCATACACCAGGAACACCTTCCTAATATTGAGTTGCACCCATGTGCAGAGCAATGCAGGCTGGGTATGAGAATGGAATTCACAGCCACTTCCGAACAGACAGGTGCACATTGGGATGTTTGCCTCCGATAATGCTGGGACATTGGTTAGGAAGCGGGTCTCTCCCTGCTGCAACAGTCTGAGGCTACAGTCATTGCTCACACCAGACGCACAGCAGACCTGGGTTCAAATACTTTTAAAAATGATTTCAAATCATTTATCTGTACTTGATTAAGCTTGCCTGTCTTAATGTACCAATAGAATAGCTCCTAAACTTTATGCCCCACCACATCTTGCCCTCCCGGCAGACTAGAGCAAACACGAAAAGGTATCTGAACGATCGGGGTCGATACAACAAACCGTGCTACTGGTTACTGTGATGCTGTGTCAACAGAACATGTCCTGTATGTGCACAACGTATCAAAGCAAGTCCATACAGAAAAGCACATTGTGCAGACAAATAGATTCTGCCAACAACACATACCCGCACAAATACAGATGTTTCAAAAGCCTTGTTCTTATGATGGGATGACATCACAAACTTGGCAAAGAATTGTACATAAACAATGGAAACACACACACACACACACACACACACACACACACACACACACACACACACACACACACACACACACACACACACACACACACACACACACACACACACACACACACACTGGCCTTCCCTGACACTTTTCCAGAGGAAGGGAGATCTCCACACCCTCCTCTGTTGACCTGGTATCAGTGATTCACTCCTTCTAGACAGGACCTGGTATCAGTGATTCACTCCTTCTAGACAGGACCTGGTATCAGTGATTCACTCCGTCTAGACAGGACCTGGTATCAGTGATTCACTCCTTCTAGACAGGACCTGGTATCAGTGATTCACTCCTTCTAGACAGGACCTGGTATCAGTGATTCACTCCTTCTAGACAGGACCTGGTATCAGTGATTCACTCCGTCTAGACAGGACCTGGTATCAGTGATTCACTCCGTCTAGACAGGACCTGGTATCAGTGATTCACTCCGTCTAGACAGGACCTGGTATCAGTGATTCACTCCTTCTAGACAGGACCTGTTCTCCGTGATTCACTCCATCTAGACAGGACCTGGTATCAGTGATTCACTCTGTCTAGACAGGACCTGGTATCAGTGATTCACTCCTTCTAGACAGGGCCTGGTATCAGTGATTCACATCTCCATATACATTGAGTATACCTTTGGCTGTGACGATCACGAAATTCCGTCAGCCGGTGATTGTCAAGCAAATAACTGTCGGCCTCACTGTAATTGACTGTTAATTAACATAAACACATGTAGCATCGCCTGGCTTCCACACATAGCCAACAAGCCACCGATGCAGACCTTAGGAACTGTCCATTCATATAGCCTACACCTTCACAATAAATCCATTATTTATTTTAAACAGGTCGAAAGAAGCATGATTTTAAGAATATGTAGTCTATTTCAGAAGAACAGAATAGCATACTATTGAGTTGTCCTTATGTTAGGTCCTGATCTGGCTATGCCATATGGCTGTGGGCTACACTAGTTCATTTAGCAGACAGGATTTGCTTAGAATTCCGTGGTATTATTTTATTGCATGAAGAATACAATGGAACAAAGCTGAATAAAATAGAAAGGATATTTTCACTAAACAATGCGACTCTTCAGTATTGAGCGGTTAACAAAGAAATAGGTACTCCTATATGCTTAATTTAGAGTAGTTAATGTAACTTTAGTTGTTCTACAAACACTGGGCTATATGTTTTGATTTTTAATACATTGTAAGGCTGCATGATGCGACTCTAAATATTATTTGAAAACAGTCGCTTGAAAGGCATGAGCTCTGCTTTGTTTTTTTGAGCAGGCTGTACACACTAATAAATCAGTCACTAATTCACTAGAATCTAGAATTTCTTAGTGGCATCCCCTTTATGTGGTCGTAATGCACCCTAAAGAAAATCCATGTCTTTTGTGGCCAGTGGCTGTTGTACCCTTCTCCCTGAGTGCTGCGTACTCCATCACGTGATTGGGTCTTTCTCACAGGCTACAAGTGAAGACAGATACATCGGGGACACAACGGCAACACAACGGCGCATGTCCTTTTATTCAATCCCGAGGTGGATATTGAAGATGTTGGAAGAACGGTCCACATTCACTTTTCGTCAGCCAACAAGATGAGTAGGCCTAAAGAACAACAAAAGCACTAGCCTATGTTAATCTATTATCCCCCATAGTACAACAGTTCACCTATTCTATTCTGTGCGAGAAATAAATATTCCAAACATAGTCTGGGACAGTTGTGTGATACGATAGATCCCAAATTAATACAACCACTAGCACCAAAAAACCTATTTTGCGCAATGTGGCTGACGCAACAGATCAGAACGTTTAGGTTAAAATGTTGATAAACTATTAGTCTATTTCTTCACATTATAAGTGCAGAAATGCGTACACGGCAGTAGGCTATAAGCGTGAATGTTCCATTGGCATAAAATAGCATTATCAAAAATGACCGCAAATGTGATTATTCATGTAATGGATTTATTATAAAGGTGCATTTTTATGGTGAAAATGATCTTCCCCAAAAGTGAAACTCACGAGCTGCTTATACATGTAGTTAGGCTCTACGCCCGCATGTAAAGCAGATTAATGTGGTTCATTTTAACTTATTTCTCCACTTTAGTTGTGATACAAACCATATTAAAACATATAGGCCTATGGACTAGGCTACATGAGGTGTGCAACTATGATTTGAAAAAGTCACAAATAAAAGGCATTTTTAATTGAATCTTGCCTTCACATATACTCAATCAGTGGTTCCCAAACGTGTTATAGTCCCCTACACCTTCAAACGTTCAACCTCCAGCTGCGTACCCCATCGAGCACCAGGGTCAGCGCACTCTCAAATGTTGTTTTTTGCCATCATTGTAAGCCTGCCACACACACACACTATACCGGAAGGTTGCGAGTTCAAACCCCCGAGCTGACAAGGTACAAATCTGTCGTTCTGCCCCTGAACAGGCAGTTAACCCACTGTTCCCAGCCCGTCATTGAAAATAAGAATGTGTTCTTAACTGACTTGCCTGGTTAAATAAAGGTTAAAAAAAAAAAAAAAAAAAAAAAAAATACATTTATTAAACGGCTCGTGGGAAGTGACAAAGAGCTCTTACAGGACCAGGGCACAAATAATAATATTATAATAATCAATAATTTTGCTCTATATTAAACCATCTTACATATAAAACCTTATTTGCTCATCGAAAATTGTAACTAACTCACCACAGGTTAATGAGAAGGGTGTGCTTGAAAGGATGCAGATAACTGCAATGTTGGGTTGTATTGGAGCGAGTCTCAGTCTTAAATCATTTTCCACACACAGCCTGTGCCTGTATTTTCTTTTCATGCTAGTGATGGCCGAGAATCCACAGTCTTAACAGCGCGATCTGCCAAGACAGAATACTCTGAGCGCAGCCCAATCCAGAAATCTGGTAGTGGCTTTTGATTAAATAACACTTTCACTGAACCGCTTGTTGCAATGTCGATGAGGCTCGCTTGTTCAGATATCGGTAAGTGGACTGGAGGCAGGGCATGAAAGGGATACAAATCCAGTTGTTTGTGTCATCCGTTTCGGGAAAGTACCTGTGTAATTGTACACCCAATTGTACACCCAACTCATTCAGAGTCGCTATATCACATTTAACATTGTCCGCAAGCTTGAGTTCATTTGCACACAAAAAATCATACAATGATGGAAAGACCTGTGTGTTGTCCTTGTTAATGCAGACAGAGAAAAGCTCCAACTTCTTAATCATAGCCTTAATTTTGTCTCGCACATTTAATATAGTTGTGGAGTGTCCCTGTAGTCCTAGATTCAGATCATTCAGGCGAGAAAAAACATCACCCAGATAGGCCAGTCGTGTGAGAAATCTGGTACAAATCTGTCGTTCTGCCCCTGAACAGGCAGTTAACCCACTGTTCCTAGGCCGTCATTGAAAATAAGAATTTGTTCTTAACTGACTTGCCTAGTAAAATAAAGGTTAAAAAAATATTTTTAAAAAAAGAAAAACTTGTCATCGCGGAAGTGGTCAGACAAGTGAACATTTTGGTCAGTAAAGAAAACTTTAAGCTCGTCTCTCAATTAAAAAAAACTTGTCAATACTTTGCCCCTTGATAACCAGCGCACTTCTTTCTGTATGTTGTAAAAGCGTTACATGGTCGCTGCCCATATCATTGCATAGTGCAGAAAATACACAAGAATTCAGGGGCCTTGCTTTAGCAAAGTTAACCATTTTCACTGTAGTGTCCAAAACGTCTTTCAAGCTGTCAGGCATTCCCTTGGCAGAAAGAGCCTCTCGGTGCATGCTGCAGTGTACCCAAGTGGCATCGGAAGCAACTGTCGCATGTGCATTACCACTCCACTATGTCTCCCTGTCATGGCTTTTGCGCCATCAGTACAGATAGCAACATGAGCAGCAGCTATGTTTGAGTGAATGAGTGACTTTAAATACCCATAACTACATTTTGCATTTGTTAGAAACAAAACCATGGCTAAAGCTTTATCATTGAAAGCACCTAAGTCAACACAATGAATGGGTTGAGTGAATGAATTTGGGAGAATGTCTGTCTCATCTGCAGTGATGGCTTTATTTAACTATAAGGGAAGGGGGCACACCCACAATTCATGTACATTTGAGGACAAGCGGTACATCTCAGTGTTAGACAGAGAAGGATTAGGCTATTGACCATCAATCAAATTTCAATCAAATGTATTTTATAGAGCCCTTTTTACATCAGCAGTTGTCACAAAGTGCTTATACAGAAACCCAGCCTAAAACCCCAAAGAGCAAACAATGCAGATGTAGAAGCACGGTGGCTAGGACAACTACCTAGAAAGACAGGAACCTAGGAAGAAACCTAGAGAGGAACCAGGCAGAGGGGCAGCCAGTCTATAAGGCCAGAACGTTCTCCTTTTAAACACTGAACCAAGAGCCAAACATTCCAAAAAGTGTTTTGCCACGGCTCCCGAGTGTTGCAGTGGTCTAAGGCACTGCATTTAGCCGTCACTAAAGACCCGGGTTCGATCCCTGGCTGTGTACAACCGGCCCTGACCGGGAATCCCATAGGGTGGTGCACAATTGCCTGAGAGTCGTCCGGGATAGGGGACGGTTTGGCCGGAGGGGCTTTACAAATCAAATGGTCACATACATATATTTAACAGATGTTATAGCGGGTGTAGCGAGATGCTTGTGTTCGTAGCTCCAACAGTGCAGGTGTATCTAAAACAAATTCACACAAATCTAAAAGTAAAACAATGGAATTAAGAAATATATAAATATTAGATTGAACAATGTTGGAGTGGCATTGAATAAAATACAGTATAATAAAATACAGTATATATATATATATGAGATGTGTAAAGCAGTATGTAAGCATTATTAAAGTAACTAGTGTTCCATTATTAACGTGACCAGTGAGTCAATATCTATGTATATGGGGCAGCAGCCTCTAAGGTGCAGGGTTGCGTAACTGGGTGGAAGCCAGCTAGTGATGGCTATTTAACCGTCTGAGGGCTGTTTTTCAGTCTCTCGGTCCCAGCTTTGATGCACATATACTGAACTAGCATACATTTGCAAAAATATCTTAAAACATGCTTTTAACTTATGTGTAGATGGGTAAAAAAAAAAAGATTTATTCCATTTTGAATTCAGACTGTAACACAACCAAAGGTGGAATAAGTCGAGGGGTATGAATACTTTCTGAAGGCATTGTACATCAACACTTGATCACCGGAGGAAAGCAAGTAAATCCACAACAAAACACTCCCTACTGTAGTTAATATTGTAATTCTAAGATTTTGAAAAATATTCTCCAGGGGACACGATTGCTTGAAGTTGTTTGTCAACTGAAGTAAATTCATGATAGTGATCACTGCAGATATCAAGATTTAAAAAAAAATTTTGAGCCAGTTTGCTAAAGCAGGAAAATAATCCAGCAGCAACAAGAAACAAGAAATTTGAAATATTATTTGAAATATTATGTGGAATATAATGGACATTTTTTGTAGGGGTTGATACATTTTTTTGTTAGGGCAAAATGGAAATGACACAAAAAAGTGGAAATGACAAACTTTAGAAGGCTTTTTTATACCTTGAATACACTACAACTTTGCATTTCCTGCTGTGTAGGAAAAGTCTCAGCAACAAAATAGTGATCAAATTAAGATCCTACATCTGTAAGTGATAGTACATTACAACACAAGACTGCTTATCTGAATCCAAGGCAAAGGGGAAATTGACAGGGAAAACCATCCCACTCAACACATTTGACCCCCTTTACCCCCTCTCCTTCAAATGCTGTAGACTAATAGTTGTATCAGTGATCCTCTGCATAGCTGGTGACAGTTTAATCACCCAATGGTGTGTACAATACTCACTGACCTGTGGTGTTCATTTCTCATCTAATTTTCCACTAATTACATGTGTAGCTTCCCGAAACAGGTCGCCTGAACATGATGAGATTATGATGTCTATTAAAGGGGTCAATCAAACACAATTAAGAGAGTAGGCTTGAATTATGACAACCTAGAACCTGAGGGTAACTGAGGACATGCTCAAACATAAGTAGGTGATTGGTTGAGAACTGCTATTGAGAGAACTGATCCTGAACTATACACTGAGTATACTAATCATTAGGAACACCTTCCTATAATTGAGTTGCACTCCCCCCCTTGCCGTCAGAACAGTCTCACTTCTTTGTGCCATGGACTCAACAGGGTGTCGAAAGCGTTCCACAGGGATGCTGGCCCATGATTACTCCAATGCCTCTCACAGTTGTGTCAAGTTGGCTGGATGTCCTTTGGGTGGTGGACAATTCTTGATACAATTTTCCAGAGGAAGGCAGATCTCCATACCCTCCTCTGTTGGCTTGTGACCTGGATTCACTCGGTCTAGACAGGATCTGGTATCAGTGATTCACTCGGTCTAGACAGGACCTGGTATCAGTGATTCACTCCTTCGAGACAGGACCTGGTATCAGTGATTCACTCCTTCGAGACAGGACCTGGTATCAGTGATTCACTCCTTCGAGACAGGACCTGGTATCAGTGATTCACTCTTAGAAAGGACCAGGTATCAGTGATTCACTCCTTCTAGAAAGGATCTGGTATCAGTGATTCACTCCTTCTAGACAGGACCTGGTATCCGTGGTTCACATCTCCATATACACTGAGTATACCAAACATTAAGAACACCTTCCTGATATTGAGTTGCGCCTCCCTCCCCTTTTTTACCCTCAGAACAGCCATAATTCTTGTGGCGTGGACTCTACAAGGTGTCGAAAGTATTCCACAGGGATGCTGGCCCATGTTGACTCCAATGCTTCCCACAGTTGTGTCAAGTTGGATGGATGTCATTTGGGTGGTGGACCATTCTTGATACAAATGGAAAAATTTGAGCGTGAAAAACCCAGCAGCGTTGCAGTTATTGACACAAACCGGTGCGCCTGGCACCTACCACCATACCCCGTTCAAAGACGTTTAAATATGTTTTCTTGCCCATTCACCCTCTGAATGGCACACATACACAATCCATGCCTCAAGTGTCTCAATACTTAAAAATCCTTCTTTACCCTGCCTCCTCCCCTTCATCTGCACTGATTGAAGTGGATTTAACCAGTGACATCAATAAGGGATCATAGCTTTCAACTGGATTCACCTGGTCAGCCTATGTCAGGGAAAGAGCAGGTGTTCTTAATGTTTTGTCCACTCAGTACAGGCCAAACCAGATAACCTATTAAAGCTATGAGTCAGTACTAGAGGTCGACCGATTATGATTTTTCAAGTCCGATACCGATTATTAGAGGACCAAAAAAGCCGATACCGATTAATCAGACGATTTTTACAAATTTATTCGTAATAATGACAATTACAACAATACTGAATGAACACTTATTTTAACTTAATATAATACATCAATAAAATCAATTTAGCCTCAAGTAAATAATGAAACATGTTCAATTTGGTTTAAATAATGCAAAAACAAAGTGTTGGAGAAGAAAGTAAAAGTGCAATATGTGCCATGCAAGAAAGCTAACGTTTCAGTTCCTTGCTCAGAACATGAGAACATATGAAAGCTGGACTAGTTAACTGTAAGGTTGCAAAATTGGATCCCCCGAGCTGACAAGGTGAAAATCTGTCGTTCTGCCCCTGAACGAGGCAGTTAACCCACCCACATAAGAATGTGTTCTTAACTGACTTGCCTAGTTAAATAAAGGTATAAAAAAATATTGCATACTCCTCACATCCTCTCTCCTCTCGCCTCATTCTCAAAACCCATTGGATGAGAAAACCTGAGGTCCCTCCCTTCTGACCTTCTGCTCTAACCGTATGAATATTATCCAAATGCATCAGAATCTCTCATGGCTTCACGTTAAAAACAAATTACTGTCCAGTCTTCTGATTTTCTTTAGGAATGTTATATATATTTTTTAAAACACAGTATTTTTCAGGCCAGTTACTACATGCTGGCAACACGCATAACCACCAAACCAGACAGGCAAATTCAGGGCAGCTAAGACAACCCAAGCCAAGGACAAATCGACTTAAATCTACAGTTTTATATAGAGCCATAGCTGAATGGAACTCTTTATCAATCCATATTGCTCAGGCAAAAAGTAAATCCACCTTCAAGAAAAAAAATAAAAGAACATCTAATGTGACAGACCATATGACTGGACAGGAAATAGAAAGAACATCTAATGTGATAGACCATATGACTGGACAGGAAATAGAAAGAACATCTAATGTGATAGACCATATGACTGGACAGGAAATAGAAAGAACATCTAATGTTCCCCATATGACTGGACAGTGAAAGAACATCTGTGAGCTCAGTTGGACAGGAAATAGAAAGAACATCATGGCGCTATGACTGGACAGGGTAGTGGGTGACAGACCATATGACTGGGACCAATACGTAGAATGTATGCACACATGACTGTAAGTCGCTTTGGATAAAAGCGTCTGCTAAATGGCATATATTATTATTATTATATTAATGTGACAGACCATATGACTGGACAGGAAATAGAAAGAACATCTAATGTGATAGACCATATGACTGGACAGGAAATAGACAGAACATATAATGTGATAGACCATATGACTGGACAGGAAATAGACAGAACATCTAATGTGATAGACCATATGACTGGACAGGAAATAGAAAGAACATCTAATGTGATAGACCATATGACTGGACAGGAAATAGAAAGAACATCTAATGTGATAGACCATATGACTAGACAGGAAATAGAAAGAACATCTAATGTGATAGACCATATGACTGGACAGGAAATAGAAAGAACATCTAATGTGACAGACCATATGACTGGACAGGAAATAGAAAGAACATCTAATGTGATAGACCATATGACTGGACAGGAAATAGACAGAACATATAATGTGATAGACCATATGACTGGACAGGAAATAGACAGAACATCTAATGTGACAGACCATATGACTGGACAGGAAATAGACGGAACATCTAATGTGACAGACCATATGACTGGACAGGAAATAGACAGAACATCTAATGAGATAGACCATATGACTGGACAGGAAATAGGAAGAACATCTAATGTGATAGACCATATGACTGGACAGGAAATAGGAAGAACATCTAATGTGATAGACCATATGACTGGACAGGAAATAGGAAGAACATCTAATGTGATAGACCATATGACTGGACAGGAAATAGAAAGAACATCTAATGTGACAGACCATATGACTGGACAGGAAATAGACGGAACATCTAATGTGACAGACCATATGACTGGACAGGAAATAGAAAGAACATCTAATGTGATAGACCATATGACTGGACAGGAAATAGAAAGAACATCTAATGTGATAGACCATATGACTGGACAGGAAATAGAAAGAACATCTAATGTGACAGACCATATGACTGGACAGGAAATAGACGGAACATCTAATGTGATAGACCATATGACTGGACAGGAAATAGAAAGAACATCTAATGTGACAGACCATATGACTGGACAGGAAATAGAAAGAACATCTAATGTGACAGACCATATGACTGGACAGGAAATAGAAAGAACATCTAATGTGATAGACCATATGACTGGACAGGAAATAGACGGAACATCTAATGTGATAGACCATATGACTGGACAGGAAATAGAAAGAACATCTAATGTGACAGACCATATGACTGGACAGGAAATAGACGGAACATCTAATGTGATAGACCATATGACTGGACAGGAAATAGAAAGAACATCTAATGTGACAGACCATATGACTGGACAGGAAATAGAAAGAACATCTAATGTGACAGACCATATGACTGGACAGGAAATAGACGGAACATCTAATGTGATAGACCATATGACTGGACAGGAAATAGGAAGAACATCTAATGTGATAGACCATATGACTGGACAGGAAATAGACGGAACATCTAATGTGACAGACCATATGACTGGACAGGAAATAGAAAGAACATCTAATGTGACAGACCATATGACTGGACAGGAAATAGACGGAACATCTAATGTGATAGACCATATGACTGGACAGGAAATAGAAAGAACATCTAATGTGACAGACCATATGACTGGACAGGAAATAGAAAGAACATCTAATGTGATAGACCATATGACTGGACAGGAAATAGAAAGAACATCTAATGTGACAGACCATATGACTGGACAGGAAATAGAAAGAACATCTAATGTGACAGACCATATGACTGGACAGGAAATAGACGGAACATCTAATGTGACAGACCATATGACTGGACAGGAAATAGAAAGAACATCTAATGTGACAGACCATATGACTGGACAGGAAATAGACGGAACATCTAATGTGATAGACCATATGACTGGACAGGAAATAGAAAGAACATCTAATGAGACAGACCATATGACTGGACAGGAAATAGGAAGAACATCTAATGTGATAGACCATATGACTGGACAGGAAATAGACGGAACATCTAATGTGACAGACCATATGACTGGACAGGAAATAGACAGAACATCTAATGTGATAGACCATATGACTGGACAGGGAAAACATCTAATGATAGACCATATGACAGGAAGGAAATAGACATCTAATGTGACAGACCATATGACTGGACAGGAAATAGACGGAACATCTAATGTGATAGACCATATGACTGGACAGGAAATAGGAAGAACATCTAATGTGATAGACCATATGACTGGACAGGAAATAGACGGAACATCTAATGTGATAGACCATATGACTGGACAGGAAATAGGAAGAACATCTAATGTGATAGACCATATGACTGGACAGGAAATAGACGGAACATCTAATGTGACAGACCATATGACTGGACAGGAAATAGACAGAACATCTAATGTGACAGACCATATGACTGGACAGGAAATAGACAGAACATCTAATGTGACAGACCATATGACTGGACAGGAAATAGACAGAACATCTAATGTGACAGACCATATGACTGGACAGGAAATAGACGGAACATCTAATGTGATAGACCATATGACTGGACAGGAAATAGGAAGAACATCTAATGTGATAGACCATATGACTGCACAGGAAATAGAAAGAACATCTAATGAGACAGACCATATGACTGGACAGGAAATAGGAAGAACATCTAATGTGATAGACCATATGACTGGACAGGAAATAGAAAGAACATCTAATGTGACAGACCATATGACTGGACAGGAAATAGACAGAACATCTAATGTGACAGACCATATGACTGGACAGGAAATAGACGGAACATCTAATGTGACAGACCATATGACTGGACAGGAAATAGACGGAACATCTAATGTGATAGACCATATGACTGGACAGGAAATAGGAAGAACATCTAATGTGATAGACCATATGACTGGACAGGAAATAGAAAGAACATCTAATGTGACAGACCATATGACTGGACAGGAAATAGACAGAACATCTAATGTGACAGACCATATGACTGGTCAGGAAATAGAAAGCATCAACTGAGCGTTAAATGTGTTTCCTGTCAGGTATTTTAATTATCTGTATTGTCTACTTGTTGAATGTTTGTAAAGTCTTGATTGTGGTTGTTTGTAATGTCTTGTTAATTGGTGTTGGACCCCAGGAAGATTAGCTAGGGTTACGGAGTGAACTAATGGGGATCCTAATAAAAATTACAAAATTCCTCCAATGGGGTTTGAGATTATCCTAGGGTAGACAACAGAGTGGGACAATTCCCACAGAATCCAGCTAATTGCAGTGGTCTAAAAATGTCCCCTGGAAGGAAACCACGGTAATAATGCTCTCCAATCAGAGTCATACACTTGATTAATGCTCAGAAGCTGAACCACCTTCTCTCTTTCAGTCTGCAACTGAATATGTTGATACTCTCACCGGCCACCCCACATAGCCTGGTTCCTCTCTAGGTTTCTACCTATGTTTTGGCCTTTCTAGGGAGTTTTTCCTAGCCACCGTGCTTCTACACCTGCATTGCTTGCTGTTTGGGGTTTTAGGCTGGGTTTCTGTACAGCACTTTGAGATATCAGCTGATGTACAAAGGGCTATATAAATAAATTTGATTTGATTTGCAGTCAAAATCACCCCTTTACCAAACCTAACCCTCTTTCATCAGGGTAAGTGGTACCTTATGGTGGAGAACATACATGATACTAACTGACCCTAATCTCCAAACCCTATATCTTTACCAAACCTAACCCTCTTTCATCAGGGTAGGTGGTACCTTACGTTGGAAAAGACAACGTCCCCTAATCTCCAAACCCCTTTTTCTTTACCAAGACTAACCAGTCTTTTATCTTGTGATGGGAGACCCACATTATACTAACCTGGTACTTTAGAACTAGGGGCCCTACTGGTTATACTAGTTAGATAGGCCTGCTGCTACTTAATATAATAAATACTTGTGGAGGGCACGGCCTTAACACATTCATGATTCATCTATGAGTCAGTAGGATATCATGTGAAGGGGGATTTAGGGTGGGGCCTCAGCTTTGACAAATACGGTTGCTTGTGGTTTTCCTTCCTTAACAGATAAGCTGTGTTCCATTGATCTCTTGGACATTTACTATGAGAAACCAGAGATTATTAGTTTGAGGCCTACAAGCTTGACTTGAAGCTGGATGACGTAGATGTTTAAATTAAGTTGTTTGCCTGTCATTACGGATTAGGCTTTTGATGTGTCCTTTTATGATTTGGTTATAAAGGTGCTATAGCAAGCCTCATGACCTGTAATGTTCCCCAATGGCATCACGGATGAGCTATCCAACTGCACCGCTGGGTTCATCTGGATTCTACAACATGACGTAACCGGTGGCCCCATTTGTTGCTCCTTACATCACCAGCCGTTCTGTGAGAGTCATCGTCAGAGCCTCAACAAAACAGCATTTCTGATCCTGCCACCATTTTGTATTTTTATATTTCACATTTCTGGACCAGTTGACAGTAAAAGGTTAGGGCCAGGTGTGTGTAAACAATGGCAGCATGTTCTTAATCCAATACACAGGCAATAATCCAGATTATTAAAATGTAATCCATTTGTCTGGGAGAGAGGAACAAAAAAAATCTATGGAGTAAAGTAATATTACATTCTCAGGGACACTCGTGGAGCACAAATCAAATGTGCAAGTCACGTTTGAGTCTGAAATGTGCTTTATTCCACAGACAGTCATAACGCGAATGTCTAGCAACCCAAAGGTTGCGTGTTTGAATCTCATCACAGAAAACTTTTGCATTTTCATAAATTAGCAATTTTGTAAAAACGTAGCGCTTTTTAGCTACTTTGCAACTACTTAGCATGTTAGCTAACCCTTCCCCTAACCTTAACCCTTCTAACCATAACCCTTCCCCTAACCTTAACCCTTCCCCTAACCTTAACGCTTTAACCTAGATCCTAACCTTAACCCTAAACTTAACGCTTTAACCTAGATCCTAACCTTAACCCCAACCCTTCCCCTAACCTTAACACTTTAACCTAGATCCTAACCTTAATCCTAACCCTTCCCCTAACCTTAACGCTTTCACCTAACTTCTAAACCTAACCTTAACCCCTAGAAAGAAAGCATGCTCAATCGGCAGAGTTGATATCTGCGCTTATAAACCCAGGGTCGTTATGTTTTCGCAAATTAGTAACCTATTGTATAATTGCAATTCGTAATATATTGTACACATTGCAATTCATAACCTATTGTCTAATTGCAATTCATAACCTATTGTACAAATTGTAATTCGTAGCATATCATACGAAACGTAACTACTAATCGATGGGCTCCGCAATTTACGTTTACTATGTTACGTCTACCACTGAGTCCTGGTTGTATAATGATGAAACGAATAAAACCATTTGGCCTATTCGATAGCCTACCTATAAAAGAGAATGCAGTCAGTGACAAGCCTTGGTCATAACAACGACACACCCTCTGAATAGTCTCCATTCGCTTTGTAAATTGATATTAAATGGCTGGTGAATAATGGTCGCAAGAGTGGTCAACCACCCGAACAGTGCTCTTATATGAAAATAGAGCTCGAGATGGTAACCAGTTTTAAGCATATAATGATTAGGTCGCCTTTTTTTTTTTTTTTTTTTTTTTTTTTTACATTGCCAAAAGCCTATTTCGTGATTTAGATATCTGTCTAGCGGTCTGGGGGAAACATTTCCTGTCCCCGGTTTCACTCAGTTCTTGAACATTAGGCTACAAATCCGACGAATTCCGCATATAATTCAACATTTTATCAGCGATGTATTTTTCCTTACCTGTACATAATTGTTTTCACAGTATTCTGCAACCCTCGATAGATTTTGGTAGCTTTCCACAAGCGCTCGTTTACCGGCCGGAATTTCTTCCTCTAGCAACATTTGTAGTTCTGCCATCTTACATCCCTCTGCATTTCTCTCCTCCCTTTCCTTTCAATGAGGCAAAGCGATGCTGCTTTTGGTGTGGTGAGAAAGGGGCTCCCCCGCCTGGTATTGTGGCACTTCTGGCCTCGATTTTATCACTGTTACATTTGACCGCGCTCTGGACTCGTTGTCAACTGTGATTGGTTCAGATACTACATCGATTAGTTGTGGATCAATTGATTTTGAGTGCGATTGTGGCTTGTTGAACCCAGAGCTGATGAAGAGCGATCGGGTCTAGTGGCAGAAGGTAGCCAGTGTACCACTGATGGCGCGCCGATTTTGCTGCAATCTATATGCTATATTTTAAAATTTTGTCCTCGCTCGTGTGTATCTAATATATATATATATGCTTTTTAAAAAGGTAGACAAAATGTTGTCCCAGTCAGCACTATCTCCCATATTAAATCCCACATTAAGAGAATTGTGGGCATTGTAGGAATCCTAAAGGAAACCCATTGGTTCATTGTGTAATTCGTGGTCAAAAGACACTACAACTCCCATGGCAACTTTGTGAATCATATGTTTCGTGGTGTTCGGTTGGACCGAATTTGAGAGATCGCTATCGGAACAGTCAGCCTGGTTGCAGCCAGTAGGCTATATGTAGACAGCAGTGGGTTTAATCCATCCAGAGTCATGCATAGATAGGGTGAGTTTCTTAAACGTAACCTTCTATCGATTTGGTTCTTTTTTTTATTTTTTATTTTACATTCACTCTAATTTGAACATATGGATATACAATTCTGACAATGTTTATGCAACAACTAAATAGCTTAATAATTGCCTCAGGGGAAAATCAGATAACAAGCCTATTATGCATGTGGTTTATAGTATCCATAATACGGTACCCTTTGCGAGGTCCGTGGGTATTAATTAGGCCCGTTGATTTCAATGACACATTATGAAAGCCTGTTGAGAACATTTTCATTTTACATTATTGCTGCCATGCAACTTTGTTGTCACAGAGGTGACCGAATGTTAAATCTCTTTAAGAAGTGACGATTCTCCGCCTGTCATCCTGGTTGTGACAAAGCAATGGAACAAGACGAGCTCGAGACCCGATTTGACGCCGCAGTGCGAGTGATACGGAGTTTACCCGAAGATGGTAGGCTAATTATCCACTAATAACTACACTAGCCTATACATCAAATCGGCCACTGAACTGGGCCATGTCCTGCGACCGAGTGGCCTATTTAGCAGTAAGCCTAGCTTGTGTAGCCTATGTCTGAATGAGCACCATTAGAGCTCACTGTGTTGCCACCGTGTTAATTTGGTACCTGCTTGATAGAGGTGATTGGCCTATATTCTCTGTGTCTTAGATATCGCCTGTTTTGGTTGGCTCTTAAAAGGCACACTGTAAGAAGTTCTGCTGTTCTAAAATTATATAACTGCCTTATCAGCTTAATTGTTTTACTGTTCAATACAGTTATATTAGGCTACTCCTACATTGTTTATGTTTGTGTTGTCATATGATTTAGTGTTTGTAAACAAACAGCCAATTTCATGCCAATCTCATGTGACAGTCAGTCCTTGCATAGCTCTGTAGTAGGCAGAGTAGCCGATAAACTGTTGAAATTACAGATTGTGTCTTTAGAGCAGAAGATGAGCAGATTCAACCATTAAAGCGTTGAATTTAAAATAGAAGTCTATTTATACCTTCTGAGGACACACATTTGTATTGTCGGTTGCAGTGAGCTCATGGTAATTGCTGCATTGACTCTCGGCTGCAAATGTAACAATAATTCAAAGTATCATGTAAATCATCAAACTTCCTGAATGATCTTCTTTGTTCCCCTCTCCTATCCTTATTTGCTCTCCTATAGGTCCATATCAGCCGGCGGATGGCATGATGCTCATGTTTTATAGTTACTACAAGCAGGCTGCGCTGGGGCCATGTAATATTCCAAGACCCACAGGATACTGGGACACTGCAGGCAAAGCCAAGTGGTAAATTCTGTTTAAGGACTGGGTCGTGTTCATTAGCGCACACTGCAGCAAAATGTTTCGCGACAGAAAACCTGAAAATGTGTGTTTCTTATTGGACACGTTAAGATAGTATAGAACCTCCCCGCTTTCACTCCGTTTTGGATCGCTTTCTTCCATTTTGTGCCGACTGAACACGACCCTGGTGAAGGGTGTTGTTCTAGCAATATCAAATATCAAGTCAGATGAAAGATGATGATGTTTATAAAAATAAAAATACTGCATGCCTTCAGTACTGAGGCATGTACGAGATATGCCAGCATAGAGCAAGAGCACTTCTGAAACCATTTGAAATGTTGCAGAAGAATGGCCCAGCGAGGCTAAGACCAATGAGAAGTCAAAAAATGGGTTGTGTTTTTACCTCGAGGTTAAAGGTTTCGCGATTAAGGAATATCACTGAGTCATTTGGACTGGGATATTATGGATATGCTTAAGCCACAAAGCAGAATAACCATATTTATTCTATAGTGCATGGAATATGAGTCATTCAATCAAACTACCCACTGCAGTGTGTGTAATATACCATACTACCATCTTATTGCTGCACAATAACAGATTTATGAGCCACAAAAAATGCATTTCAACTATTAAAACCTGCTAATTTGCTGTATGATCAGACCAAATTCTGAGAGATTTTATTTCAAATATCTGATACTGTGTTTACAATAGTTTCTTCCTGGTTATCTCAAGGCCCTATGTAAATGCATATCTTGCATGGGGGTCCATATGGATTCATAATGAAATCCCTACTCTGAACAAAAAGGCATGTTGTTAGTCTTGTCTCGCCATTATTGAGGTTATGCAGCATTTATTTTCTCACCTGAGTTCGTATGAGACACAAAGGTTTGTTTGTTGCCAGGGACGCATGGAATTCACTGGGGAACATGTCAAAGGAGGAAGCCATGCAAGCGTACGTCAATGACATTCAGCTGGTAAGCATTTTTACTACGGCATCTTGAATAAATAAAAGAAGAGGAAGCAACTGCATGCTTGTACTATTGTTTTACCCTCCAGGCAGATACATTTCTGTTTCGTTAAATTGATGAAACCACATTTACTCTATATTGAAACAGCCAATATATTAACAATCACATTTCTGGAAGATTCTGGAGACTCTTCCAGTCACAGAGGAGGTGTCTGACCTGCTGGAGGCTCTCGGGGGGTATTTCTTCGAAGAAGTGGAGGGAGGAGTGGAGGAAGAGAAGGATGAGGACAAGAGGGCCTACAGCAGGCCTTTCGCAGCAGCTGCAGGTGCCTGGTCAAAATGGATGCTGTTTTGAACACTGCAGAACTACACACCTCAGTTTGACTGAACACAACAATACGATAACCCCAACACATCTAGGCGTACAATTGTTCAATGATTTATGTGTTTATTGATTATTAATCAACCACTCTCATAGTCTATAAATAGTCACTAAAGAGTCAATAAATTCACACAGAAGGAGATTGTTCCACCTCAAGGTGGGTTTAGCTCTGAGGAAGATTGATCTCTTGCTTATGTTAACCTTTCCTTGCTATTAGCAGATAAGGCCTTTGAACTAATATTTCATAGTTGCCTTTTTGTCTTTCTGCTCAGTGGAAATGCAGATACAAAAGGGGTGTATCCACAAACCAAAGATGGAAGGCAAGTGTTTGTGTGGTAGCGTTGGTCCTAAACTCCATTCCCCAAGGGTCCACAGTGAACTCATGTCAGTCATCCTCACCTTGTAATCAGCAATCAGTTCTGATGAAGGAAGAGAGATGATGAGTGGACTGTTGTCTATGGCAACAATTAAAGGGATAGTTGATCCAAATGACCCATCTACCTCATATTATGGAAAACTAGAAAGTAGTATATGGACCCAAGAATCAGTGATATATGATATGAGTTTGTCTACTTACAGTAGCTATAGTTTAGCATTAGCATAATTGATTGCATGGTGCAAGCAGGACTCCTGTTAGCCTGCGCTAAACAGCAAACCTAAAGGTATCCATAAGTTGACTTCAATTTTACATTTTGGTGAACTATCCCTTTAAGGAAATAAGTGCAAAGATGTTGAAGGCTGGATGAGTAGAGAACCTAATTTTGTTGTGTTGTGTGGCATGGTTGATTGGTTGTTTTATCTTTGAAAGTGTCTGGTATTGTCTCGATAGTAGAAAAGTCTGTTGCTAATAAATAGCAGCCTGTTGGTGTTAGCTGTGTAGTTGTGTTACTTGTGCTGAGCTTTGTGAACGGTGGTTGTGATGCATAGAATGCTACATGTTGTGGCAATGTAGATGCAGTCGGTGTTATCTAGAGTAGACACAGTCGGTGTTATCTAGAGTAGACACAGTCGGTGTTATCTAGAGTAGATACAGTCGGTGTTATCTAGAGTAGACACAGTCGGTGTTATCTAGAGTAGACACAGTCGGTGTTATCTAGAGTAGATACAGTCGGTGTTATCTAGAGTAGACACAGTCGGTGTTATCTAGAGTAGACACAGTCGGTGTTATCTAGAGTAGATACAGTCGGTGTTATCTAGAGTAGATACAGTCTGTGTTATCTAGAGTAGATACAGTCATTATCTAGTGTAGATACAGTCGGTGTTATCTAGAGTAGATACAGTCGGTGTTATCTAGAGTAGATACAGTCGGTGTTATCTAGAGTAGATACAGTCATTATCTAGTGTAGATACAGTCATTATCTAGAGTAGATACAGTTGGTGTTATCTAGAGTAGACACAGTCTGTGTTATCTAGAGTAGATACAGTCGGTGTTATCTAGAGTAGACACAGTCGGTGTTACCGAGAGTAGACACAGTCGGTGTTATCTAGAGTAGATACAGTCGGTGTTACCTAGAGTAGATACAGTCGGTGTTATCTAGTGTAGATACAGTCGGTGTTATCTAGAGTAGATACAGTCGGTGTTATCTAGAGTAGACACAGTCGGTGTTACCGAGAGTAGACACAGTCGGTGTTATCTAGAGTAGACACAGTCGGTGTTACCTAGAGTAGATACAGTCGGTGTTACCTAGAGTAGATACAGTCGGTGTTATCTAGAGTAGATACAGTCGGTGTTATCTAGAGTAGATACAGTCAGTGTTATCTAGAGTAGATACAGTCGGTGTTATCTAGAGTAGATACAGTCGGTGTTACCGAGAGTAGACACAGTCGGTGTTATCTAGTGTAGATACAGTCGGTGTTATCTAGAGTAGATACAGTCGGTGTTACCGAGAGTAGACACAGTCGGTGTTATCTAGTGTAGATACAGTCAGTGTTATCTAGAGTAGACACAGTCGGTGTTATCTAGAGTAGACACAGTCGGTGTTATCTAGAGTAGACACAGTCGGTGTTACCGAGAGTAGACACAGTCGGTGTTATCTAGTGTAGATACAGTCGGTGTTATCTAGAGTAGACACAGTCGGTGTTACCGAGAGTAGACACAGTCGGTGTTATCTAGAGTAGACACAGTCGGTGTTACCTAGAGTAGATACAGTCGGTGTTATCTAGAGTAGATACAGTCGGTGTTATCTAGAGTAGATACAGTCGGTGTTATCTAGTGTAGATACAGTCGGTGTTATCTAGTGTAGATACAGTCGGTGTTATCTAGAGTAGATACAGTCGGTGTTATCTAGTGTAGATACAGTCGGTGTTATCTAGTGTAGATACAGTCGGTGTTATCTAGTGTAGATACAGTCGGTGTTATCTAGAGTAGATACAGTCGGTGTTATCTAGTGTAGATACAGTCGGTGTCATCTAGTGTAGATACAGTCGGTGTTATCTAGAGTAGATACAGTCGGTGTTATCTAGAGTAGATACAGTCGGTGTTATCTAGAGTAGATACAGTCTGTGTTATCTAGAGTAGATACAGTCATTATCTAGTGTAGATACAGTCGGTGTTATCTAGAGTAGATACAGTCGGTGTTATCTAGAGTAGCTCATTATAATTATAAAGAGGTTATAATAAGGTGTCTTGTACATTTTATTGCACTGCTCAGGCTTTGGGAGTCTGGAAATCTGGAAGGATATTCAAACCAAAGTCCCAGAAAGCAAAATAAATGGCATGACTATGACTGACAAGGAGGAAAGCAAAAGTACTGATAAGGAGGAGGAGGAGGAGAAAGTGGACAGTGATGAGGAGGAAGAGGAGAAGGAGGAGGAGAAAGTGGACAGTGATGAGGAGGAGGAAGAGGAGAAGGAGGAGGAGAAAGTGGACAGTGATGAGGAGGAGGAAGAGGAGAAAGTGGACAGTGATGAGGAGGAGGAAGAGGAGAAGGAGGAGGAGAAAGTGGACAGTGATGAGGAGGAAGATGCAGATGATGAAGCGGAGGAGGAGAGAGGTACCGCAAATTGTACATATCATATTTTGAGCTGTTTCTCTACACAACAACTTAGTTATGAATACTATGTAGCATAACGTATTAACAAGCCAAACATGGTTATACTTACGACAGTGCTATAACTATGGGTAGCTATAAAGCAGTTCAAGTGGAAGATGAGGACTGCATTTGACATGGTTCTGTATGTTACCATAAAAGAGACTTCAGGACTTTTATTTCGGAGATAAAATGTCCCTAGGCCGTGGTTACATCAGTTTGTCACAATTTAAACCATATCCTCTCTATATCACTATGAAACAAAGGACCGGGAGGACCATTGTTATGTCAATGTTGTGCCATGTCAGGTTTATAACTATAATATGCTTATTAACATGACACTAATTGTCATACTGTCCGTCAGAGAGGAAGTCCCCAGGCCCTGACATGAATCTGCTCAGGGTGAAGGACCGCAAGTGGAGGTCAGAGGTCAGCTCGTCCAACGGCAGTGTGGAGCCCAGCGTCTCCTCCATGACCAATGGGACACAGAGCTCTCTCAACAGTGAGGTGGAGGAAGAGGAACTGGCCTACTCCAAAGATCCCCTACCGGAGAACCGCTACAGGCATCTGAACAGACACCTCAGTGGTAAGCACCACCTCCAGTAGGTGGGTTAGTTAGTAGGACCCAACTGTAGGTACTGTATTTGAGAGCACCTGTAAGAGAAACGAAACTAGGGCTGTGGCGGTCATGACATTTTGTCAGCCGGTAATTGTCATGCAATTAACTGCCGGTCTCACAGTAATTGACTGTTAATTAACATAAACACACGTAGCATCTCCTGGTTTCCACACATACAAGCCACTGATGCAGACCTTTGGAACATCTACATTTTAAAAAGTCTAATAAATCCATGTAATATAGTCTACACCTTTACAATAAATCCATGTAATATAGCCTACACCTTTACAATAAATCCTTGTAATATAGCCTACACCTTTACAATAAATCCTTGTAATATAGCCTACACCTTTACAATAAATCCATTATTTATTTTAGACAGGTAAGCAGCTGGCCTAGTGGTTAGAGCATTGGGCCAGTGATCGAAAGGTTGCTAGATCAAGCTTGAAACTCACACGCCGCCTATGAATGCCAGGTAGGCTACACCGGTTGTAAAGCAGATTAAATATGCTTCATTTTAAGAATTGAGCGATAAATATAGCAGGACGATAAAGCTGGGATTCTCTTTTTTCAATAATGGCCTCTGTTTTCACACGAGATTGCGCTATGACTGGGCTTAAAAGAACACATTTCACTCTGTAGGCTCTCCAACCGTGTTCCAGGGGTCTACCCCCTGTCGACAGCACCCGCAACCCAAAACATCTTCCCGAGGGAAGTGCTTTCATTAAGCATGGATCTATCCAGGGGTAAACAGCTCAGGCCCTCAAGTTCCAGCAGTCCTGCTGGTTTTCATTTCTTCGTGTTACTGATTGGCTGTAGAGAACACACCAGGTAGAATCAGTCCCTAGTAAAAAAAAGGAAATATGCAGGTCTGTGGTCATCAAGGACTGGATCTGTACACTTCATATATGCAGATCAATGCTTGACGTGTCAATAACCTGACAATGATGTAGTGTGCTTCGTCCCCTCCACACAGAGCGTCTTCGAGTCAACGACTCGGACAATGAGGAATTCTGTGATTCAATGGAACATTTAGCCATGGAAGAGGTGAGAAGTTCTCTCTTAAGAAATGTGGTGTGTTTGCTCCAGTAAATCAGAACTCGATCCCGCCCTTCTATTTATTGGATTGGTTTGCGTTTTGGGTAATGACAATGCAAAAGGAGCGCTCCCATTGGCCATCTCTGCATGATTATGATTGGTTGTCTTCACAGGAATCGGGAATACCCAGGGTACACTCCTCCGGGACAAGGGCAAGTCAAGCTAGGAGGAGGAGTCTTCAGGGAGAGACCCTGGATGAGGACCTGAGTCTCCAGGAAGACTCCCCTCACAGGGAGGGGCTTCATACAGAACGACGTGACAGTTGCTGGTCAATGAGTGGAATAGGTGGGGTCTGTATGGTCTTACTGTTTAAAATAAATAATGAAAAAAAAGTATAAAGCAATAGCATTTGATCCCTTGATTGACTTGAAACCTTTTTCCTGTGCTTCTGGGCCTTTTATTCATAAAGCGTCTCAGAGTTGAAGTGTTGTCGAGGATCAGCTCCACCCGGTCCATGTTTTATGTTTTAAAAGGCCAAACTGATCCGAGATCAGCACTTCTACTCCGAGACGCATGTGACGTTTTGTAACTACAGGCCATGACGTCCATAGAGTGATGCTGGCTCACTGTCCATTGTTTGTGGTATAGGTTCCAGGTCATCGGGGCTAGGTTGCGGGTCACAGATTTTTACCAGTGGAAATGCTGCAGAGGGCTGGGTTATGCAGATCAGGACTGACGCTGTTGCCAGTGGTAACCTTAATGAGCACATCGCCATGGCGCTGACCAGGCTGCAGGAGGACATGGCTAACGTGCTTCAGAGGCTTAACACTCTGGAGGCCCTGACCACATTACAGGTGAGACCCCGGTCTAAAAACCATAGAGATAAAACAGTACTTTTTATTTTTATAAAACTGTGTCACAATACAGTCTAAAATTATATCTGAATCATAAGTGAGACCACCATAGTGTACATTTTGTGTGTGTTCATTTTCAGACTAGATCACTTTCTCAGGCTAGACAAGATGACTCCTTATCCCTGGCAAGAAAGGTATGTGCTTCTGTCTAACGATACGGAACAAAAATATAAACGCAACATACAACAATTTCAAAGATTTTACTGAGTTACAGATCATGCAAGGAAATTGGGTCAATTAAAATAAATTCATTAGGTCCTACTCTATGGCTTTCACATGACTGTTGGTTGGTGGCCTACCAGTTGTGCCGGTGGCCAATAGGTCCCTGGATCGGGTCCCCGATTTGACATGGTGGGAGATCTGTTGACTTGCCCTTGGGCGGGTTGCTTGAACCTGGTTGTCCCTGTGGGTCTCTCTGGATGGGAGTATCTGCTAGATGACTGAATGTGATGTAAATGTTGAACGGCTTCACTGCAGATAGATTGTATGTTTTAATATTCAATCAAAAAAAATCTATATTAAAAAAACAAACAGATATATGTGTCTGTTAGTCACAGATACCTTAAAAAAAATGGGCCTCACAATGGGCCTCTGGATCTCGTCACAGTATGTCTATGCATTGAAATTGCCATCGATAGAATGAAATTGTTTTAATTGTCCATAGTTTATGCCTGCCCATGCCATAGCCCCACCGCCACCATGGGGCACTCTGTTCACAAAAATGGCATCAGTCATACACGTGGTCTGGTGCGAGGCCGGTTGTACTTACTGCCAAATTCTCTAAAACAACACTGGAGGCATTAAATTCTCTGACAACAGCTCTGTTGCACATTTCTGCAGTCAGCATGCCAATTTCATGCTCCCTAAAAGTTTGAGACATCTGTGGCATTGTGTTGTGTGTCAAAACTGCACATTTTAGAGTGGTATTTTATTGTCCCCCAGCACAAGGTGCATCTGTGTAACGATCAATCTGTTTAATCAGCTTCTTGATATGCCAAACCTGTCAGGTGGATAGATTATCTTGGCAAAGGAGAAATTTACATTTACATTTTGCTCACTGACAGGGATGTAAACAAAATGGTGTATAAAATGTGAGCGAAATAAGCTGTTTGTGCGTATGGAACATTTCTGGGGTCTTTTATCCCATCACTTTAAATGTTGCATTTATATTTTTTGTTCAGTGTATTAATTCTTAGAAGTCTAAGCTGACATGTTTTAAGATTGTCATACCATGGGTCATTTACCTATTTCATTTTGAATTTGACGACCCCTTTAGGTATAAAACAAATACATATAAACAGAAATATTTGAACAAATATTTAATTTGGCCTTTATTACTATAGCCCATAGAAATGCATTGAATAACATTCATAAATGGCAAAAAAAAGACATTCAAAAAATAAAGCATAAGGAATACGTTTAAAAAATATATATATATATTTCACCTTTATTTAACCAGGTAGGCAAGTTGAGAACAAGTTCTCATTTATAATTGCGACCTGGCCAAGACAAAGCAAAGCAGTTCGACACATACAACAACACAGAGTTACACATGGAGTAAAACAAACATACAGTCAATAATACAGTAGAAACAAGTCTATGTAAGGTTTTCAATCTTCTGTCTAACTATTAAATAATAGTAAAAAAAATAAAATAGGATTCACAATGCCAGAATCATACCGCTTTTTTTTTCATTGAATATCTTAAAACGTATACATGTAAGAGGAGTCGTTTAAAAATGTGCAATGCCAAACAAGAGAAGTCTCTTTAACAAGAGATTTACTCTTTAATGTCAGTATGGTTGAGAGAGTTGTCTTTTTTTGGTTTTCCAGAGTCCTTCGTGGTGGCCTTTGCACCTGTCTCCTACCACCGTGGTGTTTGCTACAGTCTGGCCTTTGATTTCTCATTGGCTGGTTCATATTTACCTGCAACGAAAGAGGAAGTGAGTGTACTGTGTGTTCTATACTGTATGTCATCTGTTCCCTGTGAATCAGAGCCATGTATAAATATATAGAAAATATCTCTGGTGTATGTCTTTACTGTAGAGGTGCTTATATTTTCAATTGTTCAGTGTTCTATCAGTGTTCTATCAGTGTTCTATCAGTGTTCTATCTATGTCATAGGTATTCTAATCTTGTGCAGAATATGTGCACCTTTAGGTTCAGGGACGTGTACTATATATGTTATCAGTTTGTCACATTGATCAAAACAAATCAGGTCATTATACTAATGTGTTGTCGAACGTTTCTCTTTTCAGAAAGATAAGCTGAGGATCGAGTGTTGTTATTCAAGCAAGCCAAACTCGAGGGAGAATTGCCTCTACTTTTGTATAGAAATTGTACTTTTCATTTAAATTCTCTAAATGGCACTGTTTGGCACTGGACACCAGCTGTAATTGTACAGAGAGGTGATTTGTAATACATAGTTCACAATTCATTTTTTATTTAAACATGGTCTGGATTTACGGGCACAATACAAGGTTTGCTTACCACTTGAAAAATGTGTAATATTATTTTGACACCCCACTAATGCCATACAATATTGTAACTTCATGGATCAGTTTCCCAGAATCCTATTGGACTAAGAATCACTTTCAATGGGGATTCTCCATTGAAGTCCAAGAGCTGGGCTCTTATAGCTTAATATTTTCTTACCTCATGACATAGTGAACCACTAACTTCCTTGACCATTTGCTCTAATTTAAAACAGGGTCCAGCGGTGCAATATATATATTACCCCTTTGTCACCTAGAATTACATTATGGTTTCTGTTTCTCAAAAATAGGCAATACATGAATGTTTGTCAAATGTATACCCATAAAAGTAGTGTACATTGGCCTCCAAACAAAATGTCACAAGTTTTACATGGCACTGCCTGAGGGGGATCAAGACACAATAGATCTATTGATGTGGTGTTGAGGTCCATGAACAGAACTAGATTTTATACAGTATATATTAACCATATTATAGTATATACTTAAGCGTACTCCTACTTGACATTGATGTTGATGAATAACCTTCCAACTAACACTAATGAATTATATATTAATATTTTATTCCCAATACAGCTAAATATTTCAGAATATTTATCAAAGAAATCCCAGAAGAACATACAACATTCATTAATACAGAGGGATGAGGAAGGTTTCTGTGTGGATCAAAGGCTGAACATTATTGTACAATATCTGCTGTCTATTATCATTTGCAATGAGCCCAAATCATTCACTTCCAGAAAGAAATCCTTTAGGGTTTGTAGGAATGGTTCATTTTCCTAATCTTATGTAGAGATTGTAGGTGTTTTTCTTCCTGTGAACACATTGTGTAATTTATGAGAAATGAATGATAGAAAACAACACTATAGTGCAAAATATTGTATTTGTACTATTTAATTCAATTACAAAGAATGTATCTAAGTAGCCAATTGATGATTATACAATTATAACAAGAGATGCACCTACAAGTTGCAATAAAGCCTTGTTCACACTGCAGACCTTAATGCTCAAATCAGTTTCTTATTTCTTTAAATCTGTTATGGAATACTGACTGTCCAAACAGCAAGTTAAAAGTGACCAAATTGGATTTGTGTGTTCAGACAGCAGTCATTTACTGACATGGCTATACTAGTTGTCATAGTAACCACCGGTGTGTGCGCAGTGGTGTCATTATACCTAAGTGAGTGGCAGCCTAGAGCGGTAGATTAACGAGAACGTCGTTTTCCCGACATAAACTGACCAAGACGCACCTCCAAGAATCACTCACATAATTCTGCCCCCAAAAACAATGATCACTTCTCACCCAGTTGCATATGAGCAATTAAGCAGAGCGCTGATTTCGCCCCTTGATAAGCAGCGCACACTTTGCGAAAGTCACAGGCCCAAAATATGTACAGCACGCCTCCCCATGGTGCTGTTGGAGAGAAACTGTGCTGCGTCTCTCCACTATGGATCCTGATAGCTGCCAAAAGGTTGAATATACGTATAGTTAGGATCATAAGAAAATCCATTAGTAAATTGTTAGGATCGTAAGAAAAAAACATACATGAAACTAAATGTGAAATTTCATCTGTGAACATACAACCACCATGTTACAGTTACGGACTAACATTTTAGGCTTGAACAAATCTTGTGTTGCAATTCTGACCTACAATATGACCTTTCTGAGTTTTTGGCAGTTTCATCTCACAAAAAAAAAAAAAAAACGTACACCAAACGGCCTGTGAGGGGTGCTACCCGAACAAGAATAACACAGTATTAAAAAAACATAAATCAGGGAAACCGGAAAGAGGTATCCTGCACGTTTTCAAATTAAAAGTCCCCATTCTCTAATACTCGCCAGTTGAGTTTACTTCACATTTAGGTAGCTAATGTAATGGATGTGTTTGCCAGCGTAAGTCTAGACAGCATTAGCTGTAATTATGCCTACAACTATGAAGTTTCAATCCGTCTCTCTAGAGCATGGGCATGTCTCTGGGTGACGTGGACATCCCCATGCATGCACCTTATCAACATATGACTAATTCAGTATTACACCATCGCATTCTCTGGGCTCTGTCTGCAATCATAACCAGTAGTATCTACCAGGAATAATGAATCATATCCAGTAGTATCTACCAGGAATAATGAATCATATCCAGTAGTATCTACCAGGAATAATGAATCATATCCAGTAGTATCTACCAGGAATAATGAACCATAACCAGTAGTATCTACCAGGAATAATGAATCATATCCAGTAGTATCTACCAGGAATAATGAACCATAACCAGTAGTATCTACCAGGAATAATGAACCATAACCAGTAGTATCTACCAGAAATAATGAACCATAACCGGTAGTATCTACCAGGAATAATGAATCATAACCAGTAGTATCTACCAGGAATAATGAATCATAACCAGTAGTATCTACCAGAAATAATGAATCATATCCAGTAGTATCTACCAGGAATAATGAACCATAACCAGTAGTATCTACCAGGAATAATGAACCATAACCAGTAGTATCTACCAGAAATAATGAACCATAACCGGTAGTATCTACCAGGAATAATGAATCATAACCAGTAGTATCTACCAGAAATAATGAATCATATCCAGTAGTATCTACCAGGAATAATGAATCATATCCAGTAGTATCTACCAGAAATAATGAATCATATCCAGTAGTATCTACCAGGAATAATGAATCATAACCGGTAGTATCTACCAGAAATAATGAATCATATCCAGTAGTATCTACCAGGAATAATGAATCATATCCAGTAGTATCTACCAGGAATAATGAATCATAACCGGTAGTATCTACCAGAAATAATGAATCATATCCAGTAGTATCTACCAGGAATAATGAATCATATCCAGTAGTATCTACCAGGAATAATGAATCATAACCGGTAGTATCTACCAGGAATAATGAATCATAACCAGTAGTATCTACCAGAAATAATGAATCATATCCAGTAGTATCTACCAGGAATAATGAATCATATCCAGTAGTATCTACCAGGAATAATGAATCATATCCAGTAGTATCTACCAGAAATAATGAATCATATCCAGTAGTATCTACCAGGAATAATGAATCATAACCAGTAAACACTAATGCTTCATTTGTAAATTACGTCAAAGTGTTGGAATGTGCCCCGACTATCCGTAAATAAAAATAAAAAAAATTATGAAAATGGTGCCTTCTGGTTTGCTTCATATAAGGAATTTGAAATGATGTATACTTTTACTTTTGATACTAAAGTATATTTAAAACCAACTCATTTTAGACTTCTCAAGTAGTATTTTTATGGGTGACTTTCACTTGAGTCATTTTCTATTAAGGTATCATTACTTTTACTCAAGTATGACAATTTCAGACAACTGGGTACTTTTTCCATTAGTGATTTTGGTATATATATCGTATATATATCATACAAAGTAATAATGGCCAGTATCCAATCCAACAATTTAAGTATGGATTTTCTTACGATCGTAACGATATGTACGTTCAACCTTTTAGCAGCTATCTGGCTCCATACATCTGTGGCATTGTGTTGTGAGACAAACTGCATATTTTAGAGTGGTATTTTATTGTCCCCGGCACAAGGTGCACCTGTGTAATGATAATGCTGTTTAACAAGCGTGTTGATATGCCACACCTGTCAAATGGATGGATTATCTTGGCAAAGGAGAAATGCTCACTAACAGGGATATTAACAAATTGGGCAATGTCCGATCCCCCTACCAAGATGGGCCGGCCCGGTTTTCTAATTGGCTGAGTTTATGTGCCTTAATCGACATCCACGTCTTTAGGCACAGAAAAAGCCATATCTCAGACTGGCCAATAAAAATAAAACATTAAGATGGGCAAAATAACACAGACACTGGACAGAGGAACTCTGCCTAGAAGGCCAGCATCCCAGAGTCACCTCTTCACTGTTGACGTTGAGACTGGTGTTTTGCAGGTACTATTTAATGAAGCTGCCAGTTGAGGACTTGTGAGGTGTCTGTTCCTCAAACTAGACACTCTAATGTACTTGTCCTCTTGCGCAGTGTGTACAGGGGCCTCCCATTCCTCTTTATATTCTGGTTAGGGCCAGTTTGCACTGTTCTGTGAAGGGAGTAGTATACAGTGTTGTACAAGATCTTCAGTTTCTTGTCAATTTCTCACATAGAATAGCCTTCATTTCGCAGAAAAAGTATAGACTCACAAGTTTCAGAAGAAAGTACTTTGTTTCTGGCCATTTGGAGCCTGTAATTGAACCCACAAATGCTGATGCTCCAGATACTCAACTAGTCTAAAAAAAAGGCCAGTTTTATTCCTTGTTTAATTAGAACAATAGTTTTCAGCTGTGCTAACATAATTGCAAAAGGATTTTCTAATGAATAATTAGCCTTTTAAAATTATAAACTTGGATTAGCTAACACAACATGCCATTGGAACACAGGAGTGATGGTTGATGATAATAGACCTCTGTACACCTATGTAGATATTCCATTAAAAATCTGCTGTTTCCAGCTACAACAGTCACTTACAACATTAACAATGTCTACACTGTATTTCTGATCAATTTGACGTTATTTTAATGGACAAAAAAAAAGTTGCTTTTCTTTAAAAAACAAGGACATTTCTAAGTGACCCCAAACGTTTGAATGGTAGTGTGTGTATAGATATAAATAATCACATTTACATAAGTGTTCAGACCCTTTACTCAGTACTTTGTTGAAGTACCTTTGGCAGTTGTTACAGCTTCGAGTCTTCTTGGGTACGACGCTACAAGCTTGGCACACCTGTATTTGGGGAGTTACTCCCATTATTCTCTGCAGATCCTCTCAAGCTCTGTCAGGTTGGATCAGGAGTGTTGCTGCACAGCTATTTTCAGGTCTCTCCAGAGATGTTCAATATGGTTGAAGTCCGGGCTCTGGCTGGGCCACTCAAGGACATTCAAAGACTTGTCCCGAAGCCACTCCTGCGTTGTCTTGGCTGTGTGCTTAGGGTTGTTGTCCTTTTGGAAGATGAACCTTTGCCCCAGTCTGAGGTCACCGTAGGTTTCCTCCAGAGCGCTCAGCATAGCATTCAGGCCAAAGAGTTCAAACATGGTTTCATCAGCCCAGAGATTCTTGTTGCTCATGGTCTGAGAGTATTTAGGTGCCTTTTGGCAAACGCCAAGCGGGCTGTCATGTGCCTTTTACTGAGGGGTAATTTCTGTCTGGCAACTCTATCATAAAGGCCTGATTGGTGGAGTGCTGCAGAGATGGTTGTCCTTCTGGAAGGTTCTCCCATCTCCACAGAGGAACTCTAGAGCTCTATCAGAGTGACCATCAGGTTCTTAGTCACCTCTCTGACCAAGGCCTTTCTCCCCCGATTGTTCAGTTTGGTTGGGCAACCAGCTTTCGGAAGAGTCTTGGTGATTCCAAACATCTTCCATTTAAAAATGATGGAGGCCACTGTGTTCTTGGGGACCTTCAGTGCTGCAGAAATGTTGGGGTACCCTTTCCCAGATCTGTGCCTCGACACAATCCTGTCTCGGCGCTCTAAGGACAGTTCCTTTAACCTCATGTCTTGGCTTTTTCTCTGACATGCACTGTCAACTGTGGGACCTTAGACAAGCGGGTGCCTTTCCAAATCATGTCCAATCAATTTAATTTACCACAGGTGGACTCCAATCAAGTTGTGTAAACATCTCAAGGATGATCAATGGAAACAGGATGCACCAGAGCTCAATTTCAAGTCACATAGCAAAGGGGCTGAATACTTGTGTAAATAAGACATTTCTGTTTTTGTTTTTTATACATTTGCAAACATTTCTAAAAACCTGTTTTTGCTTTGTCATTATGGGGTATTGTGTGTAGATTGATGAGGATTTTGTTTATTTATTTAGTCAATTTAAGAAAAAGGCTAACTTAACCAAATGTGGAAAAAGTCAAGGGGTCTGAATACTTTCCAAAGGCACTGTATTTAATAGTATTTAATAGCAATTAACACGTAGGAGTGACAGACAGAGTGACAACAGAGGAGCACAAGGAGAAGCAAAGACTGTGAGACAGACAGACAGACAGACAGACAGACAGACAGACAGACAGACAGACAGGACAGACAGGACAGACATTGTCAGCAGAGAAGATGCAGAGACAGATTGCACAACAGGAAGGCAACAGAGGCGCTGTTAGTGGTGAGTTGTATCTCCAGTAGTGTTTTTACACGTTGTATTTGTCTTAAACATAAGCTGGTTAAAAAGAGCTGGTTAAAAAAGGAGTGTTTCACTGTCACTGGTACAGTAAAAGATGAGAAACGCTGTACTATAGTTGCCTATGTTGTGTCAGTAGTATTACAGTCTTGTGTGTGTGTGTGTGTGTGTGGGGGGGGGGGATTTATGTCCCAGTCTGCCCCTGCTATATAGCCAACCTTATGGTTGCTTATGTTACTAAAGCATTATCCATAACTAGCGACAGGAGGGTCTCTACGATTGTATCTGCTCATTAAAACCGAAAAATAGGAACAAGTTCAATAATTGGCATAAGGTCAATTTGAGGTCTACCGTTTTTTATTTCCGATTGTTAGCAGGGATATGAATTTACAGATAGTGCCTCTTGAATCTAATGTCGCACTATCATTCACATTCACATTCACTAAGGACAAGATCTTTTTTTTACCTTTACTAAACCAGGCAAGTCAGTTAAAAACACATTATCATTTACAATGACGGCCTAGGAACAGTGGGTTAAATGCCTTGTTCAAGGGCAGAACGACAGCTCGGGGATTCAATCTTGCGACTTTTCGGTTACTAGTCCATCACTCGAACCTCTAGGCTACCCGCCGCACCAAAATCAATAGCATGTTGATACAAATCTATTAGGAGCATGAATAAAGTTTGAGGATTTTGTTTTAAGGAAAATAATATGTTCCTTATTTCTTGTGTCAGATTGATCAACATTACTCTGTGTATAGTTGCCAAATGAAATGTGCTTTTGCAAGAGCCTGTGGGGACCAAACGCTTTATATGGACTGGTAAAATATTATTATTAATATTTAGGGAGATTTATATTTTCCACAAATGTTGTGATAAGCCTAATTTGTATTTCGGCAACTATATCATTTGGATTGGTGTGTCATTGATATGCAATCTTGCCTTTTCTTTTTTTTTTGGATGTGGCATACATCGGCCTAAATAACAATATAAATGATCCATTGATTCAGGCTAGCTATATAGCTTCAAAATATGTTTTATCTCACGGAATCATTGCATTCATTCTTACAGCTAAGCATTTACCCCGGTTGTTAATGTAACATATCCGGTTGACCTTTATAATTAGCCGCTTTCATTTCGCGAACAAACTGAGTGGACGGCTGGACCGGATAGAAGGAACGAGAATCAAAGGGCATATCGGAAAGGATCCTCTAAACACATTGTTGGCCTGTCTAGAGAGGGACATTGGGAATGTTTTCATTGTCAACATCCGTCCAACCACAGGTAAACAACAAAATAAGTAGCTAGTTAGCAGTAGCGAAGTGTTGTTGACCAGTTAACGTTACAGTAACTAGTTAAGTCATAGTTAAATACTAAATTAACCTTAGCTAGCTGTCAATCCTTTCTTCGCAAGTAGTGATGTCTATATAACATTGAGTAATGCTATTGACCCCCCCCCCCCCAAAAGAAATATATATATATATGTTATTGTGAAGTTTTCAGGGATATCTTGTACATTTTCAAAAGGTTTTAAAATATACTTTATCTGTAAAAGGTCATTGGTTAGCTAGATGATTTAACTTGACCCAGGGTTTGTTTGTGGTCTCCTTGGGGTAGTTGCAGCAATCTAGCTCAATCTCACAGCTAAATTAGCTATTTTAACGTTACGTCAAGCCAACCTTACTTCACAACTGAGAAGAAACTCCTGGAATGTAAGTTAGCTAGTTTATGCTACTATTACGGAATGGCAGGTGGACAGCTTGCTACATTGCAGCGAGGTCTGGACCCGACATGGGTCATGATGGAGAGGCAGTCAGGGGTCTGTAGAATAGTATCCCAAGAGCCTTTATTTTATTAGAGCAGTGCTGTAGGAGGCTATAATAGCTAGCTGGCTGAACTTGATGACTGTTTTGTGAAATAATTTAGCGAGACAGTTGTTGGTTTGATGGCACCTCTGTAGTCTGTTCTGATGCTCATGAGTAGACACTGTCACCTAGAGGGCTGCTGGTGTCAAATCCCAGGTACCGTCTCCTGCTGGTGTGCCCTTGAGCAAAGTATTTTACTCAAAGCTCCAGGGGCGGCTGGATGAGCTGATATTAGCCAACTGACCACAATCTGATTTTCAAACATGTTCGATACACTCGAAAGCCATGTACAGAATAAGAACAGAACAATTGCCTTTTTTTTGCTTTTTATTGAGATTTAAAAAAACATCAAATGTAATACGTCTGACATTTTACTGCAGTAAACTTACACAATTTAGTCACTGAAAACAACTAATTCATACTACCCTCAGACATTAAAATGTCACCGACAGACAATAACATGATTATAGAAAATGTTGACTAAAATGTGAAGACTCAATTGAGACTAAACCTAGAAAAATCTCACACAAGCTGTCCCCGTTTGAAATGTTACTCCCCTGGGCCCAGTTTTCCAAAAGCATTTTAAGGCTACGTTCATGAGAACCATAGGATCCTATGGCTCTAACTACGAACTTAGCCTTAAGATGCTTTTGGGAAACCGGGCCCAGGTACAATCAAAAAGTAGTTATCAGGACTGACAGCCAACAAAGTACAGAAGTCTAAATCCTAAAGATCTGAGTAATGTTAAGAAAACTACAAGGATAATATTAGTGAACAAAACCCTCACAGAAGTGAGTATCTGTACGTCTTAATGGATACATTTTTAGGGATGTTGAATTGAAAGTTGCACAGTCCAAATAACAACCATTTTAACCCCATAAAAAGGTGAATGCAATATCTACACTGAACAAAAATAAAAATTCAACATGAAGTGCAGTTCATATAAGGTAATTAGTCAATTGAAATAAATGAATTAGACCTTTTTTATCTATGGATTTCACATGACTAGGAATAGATATGCATCTTTTGGTCACAGATACCTTTAAAACAAGCAGGGGGTGTGGCTCATAAACAGTCAGTATTTGCCTCATGCAGCGTGAGATCGCCTTCGTATAGAGTTGATCAGGCTGTTGATTGTGGCCTGTGGAATGTTGTCCCACTCCTCTTAAATGGCTGTGTGAAGTTGCTGGATATTGGCGGGACCTGGAACATGCTGTTGATCCAGAGGATCCCGAACGTGCTCAATGGGTGACATGTCTGGTGAGTATGCCGGCCATGGAATAACTGGTACATTTACAGCTTCCAGGAATTGTGTACATTTCTTTGTGACTTGGGGCTGTGCATTTTCATGCCGAAACATGAGGTGATGGCGGCAGATACATAGCACAACAATGGGCCTCAGGATGTTGTCACACTAATCTCTGTGCGTTCAAATTTCCATCGATAAAATGAAATTGTGGCAATAGCTCTGGTGAACATTGCTGCAGTCAACATTGCACACTCAACTTGTGTGACGACAACCGCACATTTTAGTGGCCGTTTATGTCCCCAGCACAAGGTTGTGCTGTGTAATGATCATGCTGTTTAATCAGCTTCTTGATATGGCATACCTGTCTGGTGGATGGATTTATCTTGGCAAAGGAGAAATGCTCACTATCAGGAATGTAAACACACATTTTGCACAATTTGAGTTGCTTTTTGTGCGTATTTAAAATGTCTGGGATCTTTTATTTCAGCTCATGAAACATGGGAGCAACACTTTACAAGCTGCGTTTTTTTTCCTTTTTTTCTGTGTATGTTCATGACAGTGATCACCCTAACAGGCCACCCTCATCTGATCATGTAGTTTTCTATCAAAAATCAGGCTATACTGGCACACACATTTTTACAAACTAGATAAAGTGGTACCGTCGCTGGCTGAGCTGTCGCCAAACATTATCCTGCTTATGGCACCGATAAAGCTATTACAGTCACTGGGGGTAACTGGCTTTGTGGGGTCTTCTCTATATTCTTCCCCGTTTCACTTTCTTCATCCACCCTCCCCGTTTCATCATGATCACTTTCTTCTACTGGTGGAAATCCTGCTTCCTCTGTTTTGTCTTTGGAGTGAAAGTTGCATTTGACTGGAGTTTCACCGTTGTCCTTATCCTGCTCTGCCCCCCTCTTAACTTTGTTTGCTGCACCAGGGCGACCTCTTCCCCTGGGCTCAGTGACTGGAGAATCAATGCGTGGATTGATACGCGGCCTTCCGGGGGGCTGCCTTGCTTGGCTTTCCAGTTTTCTATCCTCTTCCCCCTTGGGTGTTAGGCTCTTCCTTGTCGATTCAACTTTACTGGGCCGGCCACGCTTCTTTGGGGAGGGGTCATCTGGGTTTGGGGTTAGGCAAGCCGCCGCGAGGCCGATCACCTTCAGTATCTTGGGTTGTGTAAATACTGATCCTTTCGGCCTACCTCTGTTAGGTGTTATGGGGCTACCCAGTAACTTGGAGACAGATCCTTTCGGCCTACCTCTGTTAGGTGTTATGGGGCTACCCAGTAACTTGGAGACCGATCCTTTCGGCCTACCTCTGTTAGGTGTTATGGGGCTACCCAGTAACTTGGAGACCGATCCTTTCGGCCTACCTCTGTTAGGTGTTATGGGGCTACCCAGTAACTTGGAGACCGATCCTTTCGGCCTACCTCTCTTAGGCGTTATGGGGCTACCCAGTAACTTGGAGACAGATCCTTTCGGCCTACCTCTCTTAGGCGTTATGGGGCTACCCAGTAACTTGGAGACAGATCCTTTCGGCCTACCTCTGTTAGGTGTTATGGGGCTACCCAGTAACTTGGAGACAGATCCTTTCGGCCTACCTCTGTTAGGTGTTATGGGGCTACCCAGTAACTTGGAGACAGATCCTTTCGGCCTACCTCGGTTAGGTGTTATGGGGCTACCCAGTAACTTGGAGACCGATCCTTTCGGCCTACCTCTGTTAGGTGTTATGGGGCTACCCAGTAACTTGGAGACGGATCCTTTCGGCCTACCTCTGTTAGGTGTTATGGGGCTACCCAGTAACTTGGAGACCGATCCTTTCGGCCTACCTCGGTTAGGTGTTATGGGGCTACCCAGTAACTTGGAGACAGATCCTTTCGGCCTACCTCGGTTAGGTGTTATGGGGCTACCCAGTAACTTGGAGACCGATCCTTTCGGCCTACCTCTGTTAGGTGTTATGTGACTTGCCCAGAGAAAGCTAGTGGGGTCACTGGGGGTAACTGGATTCTTGGGGTCCTCTCTATATTCCACCTTCCCCGTTTCATCTTCCTGATCACTTTCTTCCACTGGTGGAAATCCTGCTTCCTCGCTTTTTTCTTTGGCGTGGAAGGAGCGTTTGACTGGAGGTTCACTGTTGTTCTTATTCTGCTCTTCCCCCCTCTTAACTTTGTTTGCTGCACCAGGGGGACGGCCCCTTTTCCGTGGACGACCTCTTCCCCTGGGCTCAGTTCCCGGAGGATCATCGCAGGGATAGATACGTGGCCTTCCACATGGTCTTCTTGGTTGGCTTTCCAGTTTCTTTAGCTCTTCTTCCTCATCGGGTGTTAGTATTTTCTTTGGCCTTCCCCTTTTCAATTGAACTATACTGGGCCGGCCATGCTTATCAAGGGAGAGGTCAACCACTTCTCGAGGTTGGCCTCGCGTCGGCTCGCCCGTCGCGTTCAGTATCTTGGGTTGTGTGAACACTGATCCTTTAGGTCTACCTCTGTTAGGTGTTATGGGGCTACCCAGTAACTTGGAGACCGATCCTTTCGGCCTACCTCTGTTAGGTGTTATGGGGCTACCCAGTAACTTGGAGACCGATCCTTTCGGCCTACCTCTGTTAGGTGTTATGGGGCTACCCAGTAACTTGGAGACCGATCCTTTCGGCCTACCTCTGTTAGGTGTTATGGGGCTACCCAGTAACTTGGAGACCGATCCTTTCGGCCTACCTCTGTTAGGTGTTATGGGGCTACCGAGTAACTTGGAGACCGATCCTTTCGGCCTACCTCTGTTAGGTGTTATGGGGCTACCCAGTAACTTGGAGACCGATCCTTTCGGCCTACCTCTGTTAGGTGTTATGGGGCTACCCAGTAACTTGGAGACCGATCCTTTCGGCCTACCTCTCTTAGGTGTTATGGGGCTACCCAGTAACTTGGAGACCGATCCTTTCGGCCTACCTCTGTTAGGTGTTATGGGGCTACCCAGTAACTTGGAGACGGATCCTTTCGGCCTACCTCTCTTAGGTGTTATGGGGCTACCCAGTAACTTGGAGACCGATCCTTTCGGCCTACCTCTGTTAGGTGTTATGGGGCTACCCAGTAACTTGGAGACCGATCCTTTCGGCCTACCTCTGTTAGGTGTTATGGGGCTACCCAGTAACTTGGAGACGGATCCTTTCGGCCTACCTCTGTTAGGTGTTATGGGGCTACCCAGTAACTTGGAGACAGATCCTTTCGGCCTACCTCTGTTAGGTGTTATGGGGCTACCCAGTAACTTGGAGACCGATCCTTTCGGCCTACCTCTCTTAGGTGTTATGTGACTTGCCCAGAGAAAGCTAGTGGGGTCACTGGGGGTAACTGGATTCTTGGGGTCTTCTCTATATTCCACCTTCCCCGTTTCATCTTCCTGATCACTTTCTTCCACTGGTGGAAATCCTGCTTCCTTGCTTTTTTCTTTGGCGTGGAAGGGGCGTTTGACTGGAGGTTCACCGTTGTCCTTATCCTGCTCTGCCCCCCTCTTAACTTTGTTTGCTGCACCAGGGGGACTGCCCCTTTTCCGTGGGGGACCATCATAGATGGGGGACTTGGTGGCATCCTCTGTCTTGCGTGGGCGACCTCTTCCCCTGGGCTCAGTGACTGGAGAATCAATGCGTGGATTGATACGCGGCCTTCCGGGGGGCCGCCTTGCTTGGCTTTCCAGTTTTCTATCCTCTTCCCCCTTGGGTGTTAGGCTCTTCCTTGTCGATTCAACTTCACTGGACGGGCCACTCTTCTTTGGGGAGGGGTCATCTGGTTTTCGGGGTAGGCAAGCCGCCGCGAGGCCGATCACCTTCAGCATCTTGGTTTTCATAAACACTGATCCTTTAGGTCTACCTCTCTTAGGTGTTGAAGGGTTACAATTAGAAAAGGCATTATCTGACTTGGAGACTGATCCATATTTGGGTGGCCTACCCCTTCCCCTCTTAGGTATTGAGGGGTTACCATTAGACAAGGATTTATCTGACTTGGAGACTGATCCATATTTGGGTGGCCTACCCCTTCCCCTCTTAGGTATTGAGGGGTTACCATTAGACAAGGATTTATCTGACTTGGAGACTGATCCATATTTGGGTGGCCTACCCCGCCCCCTTTTAGGTGTTGCGAGGTTACTATTGGACAAGGCTTTATCTGACTCTTCACTGCCAGCAACATCTACCTGCACTTCAGAATTGGTTGCCACTTCTTCCACTTCCATTTTAATCTCCATTCCTTCTATTATTTCATCCTGGTTCAGTGCCATTCTCCGATGGACCTGTGATCTTCAGGTGCAACTCACTGTAAAAGACATTGACATGGTTACTTATAAAAAAAAACATGTAAATTGCCCTGAAATGAAAGACAAATCTACCCAAATATTTTTTTCTTCTGATTCCATGCAATTCTATTAGGACAGCAATAAGGTCTGATTTGAAATCGGATATCATTAAGCTGGTCGACCGATACGGTTTGTGGTAAAGGCTGACCTAACCATAGTTAGGTTAAATAACTACACTTTTTTATAGGGTTAGGGTTCCCACACGGTCATATCTCCATGTTACAGATCTTGTTTGCGGAAAACAGGCAGACATGTGCTAATTGGCCATCTGCTTCTCCGAACACCTGTGTTTAAATGGAAGCACGATGCCATTGGCTGCAACTGTGTTAACATTAACATTTTACATCATTACATTTAAGTCATTTAGCAGACGCTCTTATCCAGATTAACAGTGTACAGTAACTGTATATTTAGCAGTTGCTTGTTATTTTGTGGTATGAAAGTAGAGGGCTTTGTTTCTAGAACCGTACAGCAATTGAGAATCGATCGTTTAGATGGGAGTATAGATGGGAGTATTTGGTTGTTTTGGCTGCCAGAGCTAATTCGCCTCTAAACAGAACATGTAAGGTGTAACGTTTAGGGTGGGCTCAGCTCCCCTGAATGCAACAAAAGTCAAACTTGAGGGGGCTCTAAATAATGCTAATTTGAACCATTCTACTTGTTTAAAATGCAGTGGTAAATATTTTAGTTGTAAATATGGAGAAAAACGTGGTTTAAAACATTTATATCCACGTGGCTGCACAAAGTCTTCCTGTCCATGAATGGTACTGTAGAATTCTATCGCTGGCTAGAAAGCAGCACTGTCCACTTGGTGCCGAGCTCCTTTTTAAAAATGCATAGATTTTCCTTTGTACTTCCTAATTTGCCATTTGTTTGCCATGCGTCCTTGATTTAAAAAAAGGTTTATTCCAATGCATTAGATTAATCAGTTGATTCATCATCGTTTGCTTTTGTCAGTCAGCTGTTTTAGAGAACTCATTGCTTTGTTATTCAGGTGCGCCACAGATAATGTTCAGAAGTAGATATTTAGACAACTAGACTCCAACACGCATCCAATCCATTCAACAAGTATATGTTAATGACAGTAGGCCTATAGTAGTTGACTCTTTCCGTTAGAACCATTCAATTTTGCAATGACACGGGCCTTCATTATTTTGGAGTTGTGCACCCATAGGTATAGTGCACTTTCCCGAGGTCTCCAAGATCCAGAATGTTGTACAGAGTTTAAGTTCAATTGTTAAATGCTTAATAATGACAACACTCATTAATGTAAGGAAAGAAAGGTAGCATTCAATGAATGAATTATGGACAACTTATCAACTAGGGTGTAAACATGTTTTTTATTCAACTGTTGTATGCCTATTATATTGAATGTAGACTACCTGTTTGTGTAAAATTGTCTAGTCTGAGGGCAGGCTACACCAGCAGTGGTGTAGGACTAGTGGAGGGTAAACTCCATTTTACCCATCTTTTTCAGAAAAATAGGGAGCGTTAGAACCAGTATTCAGTTTACCCATCAATGTTCCCTGTTTTTTTCAGGCACTGAGCAAATTTCAGGTCTGCTGAGAGCAAACCTGAACATTGAAAATTCTGCACGTTTTACTGTGAACAACTGAGGTTGTACCCGCGTTAAGTTACAACTATAACAGTGGCCAAGTAGGCTACTGTGTCTATTTGATCATAATGTAGGCCTACCATCAAAAACAATGGAGAAAAATGCATCCCATAACATTTTAACATAGAACATAATTTAGCCTACAGTAGCAGCCAATGTGTGATGTTCAATGAGGCCTACATTACATGAGACTGAACTTAAAAGAAAACATGCAGGGCTTGACATTAATCCTTCAGACAAGGAGGTGACTGAAAATGTTAAGATGCAAGAAACCACTTTAAAAAATAAAATGCATTAGTATTCCTAGGGCCCACCGGGAAGGCAGAGTTTGTACTTTCAGACACATAAAATGTTTCATAATGGCAACAGTTCGCTAAATCGGGTAGACCTACCAAAAACAGCGCGAGATGAATCAAATAAGTAAATAGGAACAAGGCTATATCGTTTTTTTTTTTACAGGAATGTTTGGCAATCGACTATGAATGCGTTGGAGATCGACCGCTGCTCTGAGTGAAGTTCAATCTTCGTGTTTCTCTGCGGAATAATATTCGTGATCGGCAGTCCCGGGGCTAAAGTCTAGAAATTGTTACCCACCCAAAAAACTAAACGTTTAACCACTACGTCACCAGTAGGCATATTTTGACGTTCATGGTAATACACATTATAATCTAATAAATTGACCGCGTGTGTGTTATGGTGACCATCCTGTTTTCCCCGGACAGTTTCAGCCTTATTTCAGGTCGCCCGAATTTACAAGTAACAAAACAAGTAAAAATTAATTAAAACACATCCATTGCTGTAGACTTAATCAATATGATCATAATCAATGGAAATCGCCGAGAATGTCATTAGGGACACTTCTTTGTGTTTCGTAAACGGATGTCTTTCTATTCATATGAAACGGCGCGAATATACATGCAATGAAACCGATTTAATGCTGGGGTTATTTGAGTGGACGAACATGCAGTTTACTTTAAGTATTTTGTTTGACAAACATTAAGACGACTTGTTGTTTATGCTAAATTAAAAAATAAATACTAAAGTAATAGGCCCATAAGACCACGAATTGCAGTGTAATTCGCACTCTTGAATGTTAGCACGGTAGCTAACGTTACACCATGTTGATTGTTAATTATGACATTGAACGTTTTTAGGATATCAAATGCTTTTGCATGGCATAAATGTCCACATTGTGTTATTCTACCCCCACAACACACGTATTACACATGCAACAAAGCAGTATGATGAGAAAATGCGTATATTGTGCACAAGCCCGGTTTGCACAAAAAAAACGCAAGTGTCTCCAACGTTAACGCTACTGATGTTAGCGAGTAGCTAACGTTAGCTAGCAACACTACAGCTGCAAGGAGAAACATTTGTGACCGACGTTAGCAGGCTAGCCAGCTTGTATAGCGTTTTTAACCTCAACAGTGCCGCCAGAATTGTAGATTACACACAAGTGCATGGTAGTAAAGCTAGCTGTAGCCAGGTTGGATAATAAATAATGCTAGCTAGCGTTAGCTTTGTTTGCTAGATACATTAGCTTCTTGATTACTATGTTTTTTTTATGTAACCTTTTATTTAGCTCGATTTGCTAACGTCAGTTGAGTTAAAAAAAAAAAAATATATATATATATATATATATACGGCATTAATGCTTTACCTTGGGAAAATCCTTCGTTTCACCACGTGAAGCTCTATAAATGGTTCTCTGTCGTTGTTAGCCACCACGTCTGAGGAGACAAAAAAAAAAGCTTAATCTTTACAACCGAATTTGAATTTGAATTTGCAACCGCTTCCGGTCCACCCCGGGTTCATCGAACTGAGTGCAAATTATACTATTTAAAATAAAAAAAATGTTTAGCTCCTTGATTTGCTAACGATTTGCTATTTTTTTTAAAGAAATATTTTAATTTCCGAATCTACCACAGATAAAATGGCTTCGTTATCAGTATATTTTTCTTCTACTTTGTTCTTCTGTGGGGGTTCATGACGATTTGCGTGATTTTGTTCTGCTCACAGTATTTACTATAGGATACTAGCCATTATTACTTTATATGAGATATATATATATATATCATTATCACTGATGGAAAAAGTACCCAATTGTCATACTTGAGTAAAAGTAATGATACCTTAATAGGAAATGACTCAAGTGAAAGTCACCCATAAAAATACTACTTGAGAAGTCTAAAATGAGTTGGTTTTAAATATACTTTAGTATCAAAAGTAAAAGTATGCATCATTTCAAACCAGAAGGCACCATTTAAATAAAATAAAAATTTAATTTAATTTTTAAATGTACGTATAGTCGGGGTACATTCCAACACTTTGACGTAATTTAGAAATTAAGCATTAGTGTTTACTGGTTATACTTTGGGAGAGTCCCACATTGTGCATGATTGTGTGTTGTGGGACACAGTTTAAAATGGTTTCATACTAAACAGCAATTAGCGTGTGTGAGTTGACGTATTCCTGTTGTGTGTTGCCTGGCAGGTCACTATCCCCCTGAGTCACCTGATCAATGCCGTCCAATACTTGAAGACTGCAGTGGGCAGCAGCAATGCCGCTGCTAAACCTCAGCATAGAGAGCATGCCTTGGAACAGGACTTGCAGAGCACAGAGGTAAATGCACATGCACACGGCCTACAGCTTGCAGATCTGCAAAGCAGCTGGCAATACTGTTCTGTCCAACTGTCATGGGCAGCCTAGCTATATGGAAAACAAGGGGATTTCTGTATCCATAAGTGGCCATATACATTGCTTTCGGGAAGTATTCAGACCTCTTGACTTTTCCACATTTTGTTACATTACAGCCTTATTCTAAAATGGATCAAATATATTTTTTTCCCTCAATCGACACACAATACCCCAGAATGACGAATCGAAGCAGGTTTTAAGACATTTTTGCTAATTTATTACAAATTTTAAAAAACAGAAATTCCTTATTTACATAAGTATTCAGATCCTTTGCTATGAGACTCGAAATTGAGCTCAGGTGCATCCTTGAGTTGTTTCTACAACTTGGAGTCCACCAGGAGTCCAATTCAATTGATTGGACATGATTTGGAAAGGCTGTCTATATATAATGTCCCACAGTTGACAGTGCATGTCAGAGCAAAAACCAAGCCATGAGGTCAAAGGAATTTTCCATAGAGCTCCACGACAGGATTGTGTTGAGGCACAGATCTGGAGAAGGGTACCCCAACATTTCTGCAGCATTGAATGTTCCCAAGAACACTGTGACCTCCATCAATCTTAAATGGAAGACATTTGGAACCACCAAGACTCTTCCAAGAAGCGGCCGGCCGGCCAAACTGAGCAATTGGGGGAGAAGGGCCTTGGTTGGAGGTGATCAAGAACCTGATGGTCACTCTAACAGAGCTCTAGAGTTCCTCTGGTGGAGTGCTGCAGAGATGGTTGTCCTTCTGGAAGGTTCTCCCATCTCCACAATCAGGCCTTTATGGTAGAGTGACCAGATGGAATCCATACCTCAGTAAAAGGCACATGACAGCCCCCTTGGAGTTGGCACCTAAAGACTCTCAGACGATGAGAAACAAGATTCTCTGGTCTGATGAAACCAAGATTGAACTCTTTGGCCTGAATGCCAAGCTTCACATCTGGAGGAAACCTGGCACCATCCCTACAGTGAAGCTCGGTGGTGGCAGCATCATGCTGTGGGGATATTTTTCAGGGACTGGGATGATCATAATCGAGGGAAAGATGAATGGAGCAAAGTACAGAGATCGTTGATGCAAACCTGCTCCAGAGCGCTCAAACTTGGGCGAAGGAACCTCCCCAAATACAGGTGTGCCAAGCTTGTAGCGTCATAGAAGACTTGAGGATGTAAACGCTGCCGAAGGTGCTTTAACAAAGTACTGAGTGACTGGTCTGAGTACTTACATAGATGTGATATTTCAGTGTTTTTTATTTGTAGTAAATTTGCACAAATTTCTAAACCTGTTTTTGCTTTGTTATTATGGTGTATTGTGTGTAGATTGAGGGGGGGGGATTTAATCAATTTTAGAATAAGGCTGTAACGTAACAAAATTTGTTAAAAATCAAGGGGTCAGAATGCACTGTATGTAACCTTTTGAAATGTTTGAATCCTTTTACAATTTAGTATAATTTGTGGATTCAAATAAAGCATTTTAAAGTGTGTTCTGTGTGTGTACCTGTACTTTATATATACCAGTACTGTACTGGTATCCTTTTGTATATAGACAAGTTTTCATTTTATTTGACCTTTTTATTTAACTTGGCAGGTCAGTTAAGAACAAATTATTATTTTCAATGACTGCCTAGGAACAGTGGGTTAACTGCCTTGTTCAGGGGCAGAACGACAGATTTTTACCTTGTCAACTCGGGTATTCGATCTTGCAACCTTTAGGTTACTAGTCCAACACTAACCTGTGTGTGTAGCCAAGTTATCATGTGGATTTATTCCTTGTTGTTATTTTTCTATTTCTAAAATAAATCTCTCTACATCGTTTGAAAGGACTCATAAGTATGCATTTCACTGTTAGTCTACATGTGTTGTTTATGAAGAATGTGACAAAAAACATTTGATTTGTATGCGTAGCTCACGTGGAGCCTGAGGGACCTGGGCCTGTCTGACCTGGGCGTGGGGCAGCTGGATGAGCTAATAAGCGCTATGGTACCACGTCTGAGTCAACAGGGGTCGCTGTCCTCATCCAGCCCCAGCCAACAGGCCTGGGGGACCTCTCACCTCTCCTCACATTCCTTCTTCCACAACAAGCATGGTGAGGCAAAGGACACATCTACAGTTGAAGTCGGAATTTTACATACACTTTGGTTGGAGTCATTAAATCTTCTTTTTTTCAACCACTCCGCAAATTTCTTGATAACAAACAATAGTTTGGAAGTCAGTTAGGACTTCTACTTTGTGCACGACACAAGTCCTTTTTTCAACAATTGTTTACAGACAGATTGTCACTTATAATTCACTGTATCATAATTCCAGTGGGTCAGAAGTTTACACACACTAAGTTGACAGTGCCCTTTAAACAGCTTGGAAAATTTCCAGAAAATGATGTCATGGCTTTAGAAGCTTCTGATAGGCTAATTGACATCATTTGAGTCAATAGGAGGTGTACCTGTGGATGTATTTCAAGGCCTACCTTCAAACTCAGTGCCTCTTTGCTTGACATCATGTGAAAATCAAAAGAAATCAGTCAAGATCTCAGAAAAAAAATTGTAGACCTCCAAAAGTCTGGTTCATCCTTGGGAGCAATTGGGAGCAATGAAGGTACCACGTTCATCTGTACAAGCAATAGTACGCAAGTATAAACACCATGGCACCACGCAGCCATCATGCCGCTCAGGAAGGAGACTCTTCTGGGAAGAATCACAGAACAACAGCAAAGGACCTTGTGAAGATGCTGGAGGAAACGGGTACAAAAGTATCTATATCCACAGTTAAATGAGTCCTATATCGACATAACCTGAAAGGCCGCTCAGCAAGGAAGAAGCCACTGCTCTAAAACTGTCATAAAAAAGCCAGACTACGGTTTGCAGCTGCACATGTGGACAAAGATCGTACTTCATGGAGAAATGTCTTCTCGTCTGATGAAACCGAAATGGATCTATTTGGCCATAATGACCATTATGTTTGGAGGAAAAAGGGGGAGGCTTGCAAGCTGAAGAACACATTTACATTTAAGTCATTTAGCAGACGCTCTTATCCAGAGCGACTTACAAATTGGTGCATTCACCTTATGACATCCAGTGGAACAGTCACTTTACAATAGTGCATCTAAATCTTAAAAGGGGGGGGGGGGGGGGAGAAGGATTACTTATCCTATCCTAGGTATTCCTTAAAGAGGTGGGGTTTCAGGTGTCTCCGGAAGGTGGTGATTGACTCCGCTGTCCTGGCGTCGTGAGGGAGTTTGTTCCACCATTGGGGGGCCAGAGCAGCGAACAGTTTTGACTGGGCTGAGCGGGAACTGTACTTCCTCAGTGGTAGGGAGGCGAGCAGGCCAGAGGTGGATGAACACAGTGCCCTTGTTTGGGTGTAGGGCCTGATCAGAGCCTGGAGGTACTGAGGTGCCGTTCCCCTCACAGCTCCGTAGGCAAGCACCATGGTCTTGTAGCGGATGCGAGCTTCAACTGGAAGCCAGTGGAGAGAGCGGAGGAGCGGGGTGACGTGAGAGAACTTGGGAAGGTTGAACACCATCCCAACCGTGAAGCACAGGGGTGGCAGCATCATGTTGTGGGGGTGCTTTGCTGCAGGAGGGACTGGTGCACTTCACAAAATAGATGGCATCATGAGGTTGGAAAATGATGTGGATATATTGAAGCAACATCTCACGACATCAGTCAGGAAGTTAAAGCTTGGTCGCAAATGGTTCTTCCAAATGGACAATGACCCCCAAGTATACTTCCAAAGTTGTGGCAAAATGGCTTAAGGACAACAAAGTCAAGGTATTGGAGTGGCCATCACAAAGCCCTGATCTCATCCTATAGAAAAGTTGTGGGCAGAACTGACAAAGCGTGTCCGAGCAAGGAGGCCTACAAACCTGACTCAGTTAAACCAGCTCTGTCAGGAGAAATGGGCCAAAATTCACCCAACTTATTGTGGGAAGCTTGTGGGAGGCTAGCTGAAACATTTGACCCAAGTTAAACAATTTAAAGGCAATGCTACCAAATACTAATTGAGTGCATGTAAACTTCTGACCCACTGGGAATGTGATGAAATAAATACATGTTGAAATAGATCATTCTCTCTCCTATTATTCTGACATTTCACATTTTTTTAAATAAAGTGGTGATCCTAATTTACCTAAAGACAGGGCATTTTTACTAGGATTAAACGTCAGGAATTGTGAAAAACTGAGTTTAAATGTATTTGGCTAAGGTGTATGTAAACTTCCGACTTCCACTGTATATAGATAATGACTATAGTAACCCTACTGCTGGTTAGTGAGTAGTAACCCTGCTGCTGGTTGATGTGTTTCTCAAAAACTAAATTAATCTTGTACAAATGATGAGCTTAATGCTAAACATGATCTTTTTGTTTTTGGGAAACTCACCCGGTAATTGAACAATTAGCTGTAATCCGATTTTAGATTTATCTGAGTTTAAATCGCCTTTTGTGTAGGGCCCATATCAAAGGGTGTGTGGGGGGTTGACTGCATGTTATTGCAGTATAGAATACATATGATTCGCTTATGATAAGTGTTTGTTTTTGTGTTTTTTTTGTATAGCACTGATTGATGTCTATTATAGAATTAATTTAGTATCGTATTTCAATGAATGAGTTGATTTTTGAGACAGGATTTAATTAGTGATTCTAACTATTGGGTGGAATATGCACATCCAACCCTCCTTCCATTGTCCTCGTAGGGTTCTCTGGTGGTAAAATGGGAACCTCCTACCCTGTTTTCTGCAAACAGATCCCTTCCCCTCTTCAGGCAGTTTGTACAGAGCTCCGCTATTGGCCAGGTAATCAAAGATAATTTTATTATATTATTTTGTAATTAAGTGACTAATAAATAACCAGCAAAAATCCCAGCGCAGTTCTCCTTCAAATGCAAGTCAAATGTCAACAGTGGCATATGCTTGTGACATCCATTTTAAATGGGAGCCTATTCTACCGTTGCTATTGGTCTATTTTAGAGGAAGAGTTTGTTCAATGAAATGGAGGGCATGGTGTTTGTGTGCTGTTTTTGACAATCACTCACCCATATTTGAGTGCGATCATGAACACCTAAACTGCATTCATATTTACCAAACATCTTTCTACTTAGAAATGTGTAGTTTTGATTTTATATGTGTTGAACATACAGTATGTGTACTTGTTTCCAGTGTGGATCCAGAACAGAGGCTTTAAAACTCTAGGGAAACACAAGCGACTGCAGGCAGGCTTTGAGCGTCCCATTGAATCAGATGGCTTTACACCCTCCTTTATGAAGGTGAGACCACTGGTTTGTCTGTACTCTGTAATTCTCTGGAGAGAGTACCTGGGTCTTGTTCATTAGGCCACACCATAGAAAAATGTTTGGAAATGTTTTAAAATACACATTTTTATATCTTATTTGACAAAGATGAATGTTATCTTCCAGATGTTTTCCTACTGAACATGCTCCTGGTTTTATTGTAAACATATCTGACTGTTGTCTCATGCAGGGCCTCCTGACACGTGATAAGGGGATGGAGGTGGAAACCTTGGACAAGCTTATGAAGAACAAGAATATTCCTGATGGGCAGCAAGATTCTTTTAAGACCGGGTTTGCTGAGGGCTTCCTGAAATCCCAAGCTCTGACACAGCGCACACAAGGCAAGTGTACACTATACAACACTACACTACAAGACCAGGGTCATGCTCAGTAAGACACATGGCGAAACGGAAAACCAAAACGGGTGTTCTTAACGGAACAGCTCATGTAGCACCTCCTTCGTTTCACAACATTGTCTAATGTTTCTACTGCCTACTAAACATTACCTAGGTGTACGTTATCTTCCAGAAAAATGAAAGTCACCAGCTCTACTCTTCTTGCAGTGAGCATTAAATGACCACGGTTTCAGCTTGCAGGAACTGAAGGCTCACTGTTGCATGCCCGCCTTTCATATATTTTTTTCCCGTATTGAATGAAAGTGGATTGAAACTCATCTTCTCTGCAGACTCTCTGAGGAGGACGAGGCTGGTCCTGCTGGTCCTGTTGCTCCTGGGACTCTACGGCCTCTCCAAGACGCCCTTCCTATCGGGTAAAGGCTCCTTTTCATTTTGTCCATCTCTCTAATCAAGCTTGTAGTCCTTCGCTCTAGCATGCAGCTTGGCGTGTACTTTTTAAAGCCTCAATCTGTAGCTCTCATTTTAGTCAAACTTCACTCTTCGCTGCAGAGGGTTGGGCCAGGAGAAACGTAACCAGTGTTAAATTTATACACAGTCCATGAGTGACCAGTTTTTGAAGCTGTATATTGTCTGTTTTTAAAGTAACATTCTTTATAAGTCAATGGGTAGCCTATGAAATTCATTCATTCAAATGACAGTTGAACAGCATCCCAGATTGAGCCTTTACCTCTTTGCTGATGCGTTCAGAATTTACACACAAAAGCATGTCTAGCAAGTTTGAGTAATCAAGATAACTTGATGATAATATAGTTTTCTTTGTTTGTTTACCGAATGCTTCTTAAAGACGGTGATTTGTTGCCAAACTAAAATAAATCGAACCATAGCTAAGAACGCTTTTGCAGTGTGATTTCCGAGCAGTGTGATTTCGAACCTTAATCTAACCGTTCTGGACAGTACGATTCCGAACCACATCAGGCCTGGACTCAGCGGTGGACCCTGTCCACATGAAGAACGTGACGTTTGAGCACGTCAAAGGGGTGGAGGAGGCCAAGAACGAGCTGCAGGAGGTGGTGGAGTTCCTCCGGAGCCCAGAGAAGTTCACCGTCCTCGGAGGGAAACTGCCGAGAGGTGCAGTAGACCGTCAAGCTCTTTTTATGGCCTTTAGTTTATCAGGGTTGTGTTCATTAGGCACCAAATATAACAAAAAGACTGACTGGAACATGACTGGAACAAGAAGGACTATGTGGATTTGTCCAGTAAGAAAAGTTCATTTTTGTTTTCTGTTTCAAAACGTTTATTTAAAAAAATGTACCCGTTTTGGTGCCCTAATGAACACAACCCAGGTGTAGACTGAACAATTCTGAATTATAAAAGTTGTTTAGGCAGGAACACAATCTTCCCCTCATGGAAGATGAAAATGGTGCCATTAACTTTGGTGCCACTTTAATTGGCTATTTCTTACAGTTAGTTACATATCTTATTATTTACTTCCACATTGAATTTCAATCTAATATTTTAGAGTCAATATTCATAAAAAAGGTCTACTTTGTTAGGTGAATATTGTATAACTGTATATTACCTATTACAGTTGTTCTTATCACTCTCGCTCTCTCTACGTCTGTCTGTCTCTGTGTGTGCAGGGATCTTGCTGGTTGGCCCTCCTGGTACTGGGAAGACTCTGTTGGCCAGAGCTGTGGCTGGAGAAGCCAACGTACCATTTTATTATGCCTCTGGCTCTGAGTTTGATGAGATGTTTGTGGGGGTTGGAGCCAGTCGCATCAGGAACCTCTTCAGTGAGTCCCATCTCCTCTTCTAGTCTCCACTCATTCCTGGCTTCCAACCCTGAACCTAATATAGTAATTTTCATTGTCTTTTAACATTTTTTTTTAACCCAAACTTGGTCGCAACAATGGATTTGTCATAATTTATCAACCGTATATCTGAGGCCCTAGACTTCAACCCAGCCTCTCTATACGTTACATCTGCAGAGGAAGCCAAAGCAAACACGCCGTGCGTGATCTTCATTGACGAGTTGGACAGCGTTGGAGGGAAGAGGATCGAGTCTCCCATGCACCCCTACTCCAGACAGACCATCAACCAGCTACTGGCTGAGATGGACGGGTATGTTTCCAACGGGTTCTCCTGGGTTGTGTTCGGTGAGGAGAAACATTTTATAAAACAAAGCCAAATCGAGGATCTACGTGAGATTGTCCAACAAGAACACCGTTTTTTTTTTTTTTAAGTTGCAAAATGTTTCCCGTAGAAAACACGACCCTACTTTCTGTGTGGAGAAACGTGACATCCCAGTGGGCACAGATGTCATTTCAACGTCTAGTTCAACAACAAATGTCAGTCATTGGATTTAGGTTAAATGTTGGAAGAAAAAAATCCCAGAATTCCTGTTGACTTTATGCAAATCCAATCAGTTTTCCACGTTGATTCAACTTTATTTTTTTATTTTTTATGATGTGGAAACAACGTTGATTCAATCCGTTTTTTCCCCCCCAGTAGGATGGATACACCGACTTCCCTGAACGTGTCACAATTGTCGCCCGCAGGTTCAAACCAAACGAAGGGGTCATTATCATTGGAGCGACAAACTTCCCCGAGGCTTTGGATAAGTATGTTAAGCTTTATTCATCTCATAATAATGTTGCTCAATTATAATGTTGCTCAATGAAATGTCTGTCTTTTAAAATTAAATGTTTTTGTTACAGGGTTTCATTAGTTGTCATGAGTACATATTGACTTGCCATGTTAAAACTAACCTAAAGTCAACCTCTGTCACTCCCTTCCCTCCCCTCCCTAGCGCTCTGATTCGACCGGGACGTTTCGACATGCAGGTCACCGTTCCCAAGCCAGATGTGAAAGGGCGCACAGAGATCCTCAACTGGTACCTTAGGAAGATTAAAGTAGACCCTGGTACGTGAGCAACACACATGTGTGACCTATGTTGATCATAGCTTGAGTCTATTGCTGATGAGTAATAGCTTCACACAAGTGAATCTGCTGGGCTAAATGCTAAATGGGTACTTGCAAATAAACTATAGCTATATGAGAATCTTACAGTGGCAACATGCTAATGGCTGTATGCTAATAGACTATGCTATGACTTGCTAATGGATACATGCTAATAGCTACATGCTAATGGCTGCATACTTGTAGACAATGGCTATATGAGAATCTGCAGTGGCAACATGCTAATCGCTGCATGTTAATAGCCTACGGCTACATACTAAAAGAGAAGAACGTGCTAGTAAGACACACCATAGTTGACCTAGCTTAGCTGTATCTATTCCTGCTAACGACCTGGCTTCCTCATGCAGATGTGGAGGCTGGGATCATTGCCAGGGGAACAGTGGGCTTCTCCGGGGCCGACCTGGAGAACCTGGTCAACCAAGCGGCTCTGAAGGCGGCGGTGGACGGCAAAGACATGGTGACCCTCAAAGAGCTGGAGTTCGCCAAGGACAAGATCCTCATGGGTGAGCTCTGCTGTAGGAATGGGGACGAAATGGATACATACCTCTGTATCACAAATCATGCCCTAGCCTCAACCTCCTAGCCACCTGTTTAGATCTGAGAGGGTTAGATGGGCTACCACCCTATTGCTTACACCCATCTTGCTCTCTGATAGGCCAAGTGGAATTGCCACCATATTACTTATACCTGAGCCTCGTATACCCAGACGTGAGTTCGGAGTCCAGATAGAAACTAGTGACGCCTTGCCACTATTAAACCAATAAAATATTTAATATGGGTGGAGTTCCAAAGAGACATTTCAACAACCACAAAAATCTGACTTGCAACAAGCCAGCATGAATAAGATGCAGAACGAATGCTGCATAAACCCGATACGCAAGGAAATGCCTCTCCTGAGGAGAAACATCATTTCTACTTATAGACAATCAAGTGGCCGTGCTGAATGCCACAGGCTCTCTGACCGCTCTCATTCAAACAAAACAAAAATCCCCCAAGTTTTCTGAGCTAGAAATGTATACATGTAAAAAAAAAAATATATATCCTATTTTTGGGGGGGGGCATAAAAAACCAGGAAATCATCTCCCAAGTATTCCCACGCATTATAGAGAGATGTGAATGTATACAAATGTAAACAAGGTTTGAAATGATTATGGTTTAGTCAAATATTATATCTGTTTGGGCTTCTTGCCATCAATTTGCAGTTAATTTAAAATAATGTTCCCAGCCCACCATCAATCCACTCAAGAAAAAACCGTCACGCTGCTGAATCTAGTCGATAATACGTAGGGGTTAGGAGTTTATTTGGGATTCAGGGATCTTTGAGCAGGTTATGAAAATCAACTCTTCTTTCGGTCTCGCTTACCTCCCACAGGCCCAGAAAGGAGGAGTGTGGAGATAGATAAAAAGAACAAGGAGATCACGGCGTACCACGAGTCTGGCCACGCTATCGTGGCGTACTACACCAAGGATGCCATGCCCATCAACAAGGCCACCATCATGCCCAGAGGACCTACGCTGGGTCATGTAAGTAGGACTGGAAATGGGGACATTTTAAAATCTATAGAAAACAAGATGGGAAGGGAGGGCTACAGACCAGTAGCATTTCGCTGTACCACTGGTACTGTAAGCATTTCACTGTACTGCTTACACCGTGTCCTGTGCACTAAGGTTATTATACACACACACACACACACACACACACACACACACACACACACACACACACACACGCACATCTCCCATCCTCTCACCTCACTGTTTTCCCTCAATCCCAACAGGTTGTTGTGACTTGGATTTAAAAGGAATAGCACAGAGACAGGTGCAAAGAATATGGTTGAAGGAAACTCTCTCACCCGTGTCTATACCAATCCAATGCTTTTTTACTTTAGGAGTACATACCTGTAAGAAGAATCAAGTTAACGAGCGGATTTGTTGTCAGCTACTGATGGTGATACACAAGCTTGGCCTATTTGAAACATTGCCATCTCTTGACTGCATTTACCTGCCACAGTAGCTTGGAAATCAATGATGTGTAAAACCTTAGATTGCTGATGCTAATGCTATCTATGTATTGGCCATTTGAGAGGCTTTGAATACTTTCAGGATAAAAGAAAAGCAAAGATTTATAATTTAAATTTTGTTTTTCTAACATAATCTAATTTAAATGTATACATTAAGGTATAATATGTGTCAGAATGAATTTAGACATGAATAAATGAATTTCTTTAGCTTCCAAAATCTTTTTTACAACCGAGGACCAAGATGTAAATAAACCCTGGATGGCTTTATACACATCATTGTTGAAAACGCCCCAAAAGCTTGAAAACCCGATTAATTAATTTTTTTTTTTTAAGTTCAGAAAAACTGAATGTAATTCATGCTTTTTTTCATTATTTTATTTTATTTTATTTATTCTTTGATTTATTCTTTTTTTTTAAGAATCTGCACACAACACCAAAACATGTTTTTTTTTTAATAATTGTTTTGCAAATTTATTGAAGAATGTAATTCAAAAATATCTCATTTACATAAGTACTCACACAACTGAGTCAATACTTTGTAGAAGCACCTTTGGTGAATACAACTTTATGTCATCTGGGGGTATGTCTGTGTCAGCTTTCTATTTAATCAAGTTTTAATTCTGGCTGCCTGTAACGCAGAAAGATGTGGAATAAGTCGAGGGGTATGAATACTTTCTGAAGGAGCTGTAGGTTATCTGGACCTCCATGTGTTTTAGGAATACATTCCACTGAGCCAATACCACAAGGCCTCGTTTTGATATAATGAAAAGGGCCTTAGTCCTCCTGTGGTTTTGTCAATAGTTTTTTAAAATGTTTTTCTGAAAACATTAAGTGTGAAATGGTTGGTTCCATTTTCAGCCAGGCCCACCCCCCACTGTCTTCCAGGTGTCCATGCTCCCAGATGACGACCGCTGGAGTGAGACGCGTGCTCAGCTGCTGGCCCAGATGGATGTCAGCATGGGAGGCCGCGTGGCAGAGGAGATCATATTTGGCAATGAGTTCATCACCACTGGTATGCAGGGGGATGTAGGGCGTAGGAGGGTAATTTGACTACAGAATTACAGTATACACCTTGTGCAGTACTGTATGTAGTGTAACAACAATATTCCTCAAACAGGATGGTGCGTCTCAAGGTGTGTAATCCTGTCATCCAAATGTATAATGTTTAATCTAAATGTTGGGGATTTATGTTTTTGAGGGTATGATATGGTAATGTATCTGTTATTCAAACTGACTTACAGAATTGCAGAGATTATCAGTGACGTCAAATCAAATGTATTTTATATAGCCCTTCGTACATCAGCTGATACATCAAAGTGCTGTACAGAAACCCAGCCTAAAACCCCAAACAGCAAGCAATGCAGGTGTAGAAGCACGGTGGGTAGGAAAAACTCCCTAGAAAGGCCAAAACCTAGGAAGAAACCTAGAGAGGAACCAGGCTATGAGGGGTGGCCAGTCCTCTTCTGGCTGTGCCGGGTGGAGATTATAACAGAACATGGCCAAGATGTTCAAATGTTCATAAATGACCAGCATCGTCAAATAAGAATAATCACAGGCAGAACAGTTAACTGGAGCAGCAGCACGGCCAGGTGGACTGGGGACAGCAAGGAGTCATCATGCCAGGTAGTCCTGAGGCATGGTCCTAGGCCTCAGGTCCTCCGAGAGAGAGAATTAGAGAGGGCATACTTAAATTCACACAGGACACCGGATAAGACAGGAGAAGTACCCCAGATATAACAAACTGACCCTAGCCCCTCGACACATAAATACTGGAGGCTGAGACAGGAGGGGTCAGGAGACACTGTGGCCCCATCCGATGATACCCCCGGACAGGGCCAAACAGTAAGGATATAACCCCACCCACTTTGCCAAAGCACAGCCCCCACACCACTAGAGTGGTAATCTTCAACCACCAACTTACCATATTGAGACAAGGCCGAGTATAGCCCACAAAGATCTCCGCCACGGCACAACCCAAAGGGGGGCTCCAACCCAGACAGGAAGAGCCCATCAGTGACTCAACCCACTCAAGTGACGCACCCCTCCTAGGGACGGCATGAAAGAGCACCAGTAATCCAATGACACAGCCCCTGTAATAGGGTTGGAGCCAGAGAATCCCAGTGGAAAGAGGGGAACCGGCCAGGCAGAGACAGCAAGGGCGGTTCGTTGCTCCAGAGCCTTTCCGTTCACCTTCACACTCCTGGGCCAGGCTACACTCAATGACCCACTGAAGAGGAGTCTTCAGTAAAGACTTAAAGGTTGAGACCAAGTTTGCGTCTCTCACATGGGGAGGCAGATCATTCCATAAAAATTGAGCTCTATAGGAGAAAGCCCTGCCTCCAGCTGTTTGCTTAGAAATTCTAGGGACAATTAGGAGGCCTGCGTCTTGTGACCGTAGTGTACGTGTAGGTATGTACGGCAGGACCAAATCAGAGCGAGAGGTAGGAGCAAGCCCATGTAATGCTTTGTAGGTTAGCAGTAAAACCTTGAAATCAGCCCTTGCCTTGACAGGAAGCCAGTGTAGGGAGGCTAGCACTGGAGTAATATGATCAAATTCTTTGGTTCTAGTCAGGATTCTAGCAGCCGTATTTAGCACTAACTGAAGTTTATTTAGTGCTTTATCCGGAAAGTAGAGTATTGCAGTAGTCTAACCTAGAAGTAACAAAAGCATGGATTAATTTTTCTGCATTGTTTTTCGACAGAACGTTTCTGATTTTTGCAATGTTACTACATAGATGAGAAAAAGCTGTCCTTGAGACAGTCTTGATTTGTCCGTCAAAAGAGAGATCAGGGTCCAGAGTAACGCCGAGGTCCTTCACAGTTTTATTTGAGACGACTGTACAACCATTAAGATTAATTGTCAGATTCAACAGAATATCTTTTGTTTCTTGGGACCTAGAACAAGCCTCTCTGTTTTGTCAGAGTTTAAAATGAGGAAGTTTGCAGCCATCCACTTCCTTATGTCTGAAACACAGGCTTCTAGCGAAATTTACAGTTGATTTGTCAGAGGACAAACCATTCACAGACACAAACTGATATGTTTCCGACAGATAAGATCTAAACCAGGCCAGAACTTGTCTGTGTAGATCAATTTGGGTTTCCAATCTCTCCAAAAGAATGTGGTGATCCATGGTATCAAAAGCAGCACTAAGGTCTTGGAGCACGAGGACAGATGCAAAGCCTCGGTCTGATGCCATTAAGGTAATTTACCACCTTCACAAGTGCAGTCACAGTGCTATGATGCGCAACAGCCTTTTTTAAAAAAAATTGAGGTGAATGGAAGATTCGATATAGGCCTATAGTTTTTTTAATATTTTCTGGGTCAAGGTTTGGCTTTATTACTGCCACTTTTAGTGAGTTTGGTACACATCCGGTGGATAGAGAGACTTTTATTATGTTCAACATAGGAGGACCAAGCACAGGAAGCAGCTAGTTTAGTTGGAATAGCGTCCAGGATGCAGCTTGAAGGTTTAGAGGCCATGATTATTTTCATAATTGTGTCAAGAGATATAGTACTAAAACACTTAGGTATCTCTCTTGATTCTAGGTCCTGGCAGAGTTGTGCAGACTCAGGACAACTGAGCTTTGAAGGAATACGCAGATTTAAAGAGGAGTCCGTAATTTGCTTTCTAATAATCATGATCTTTTCCTCAAAGAAGTTCATGAATTTATTACTGCTGAAGTGAAAGCCATCCTCTCTTGGGGAATGCTGCTTTTTAGTTAGCTTTGCAACAGTATCAAAAAGGAATTTCGGATTGTTTATTTTCCTCAATTAAGTTGGAAAAATAGGATGATCGAGCAGCAGTAAGGGCTCTTCGACACTGCACGGTACTGTCTTTCCAAGCTAGTCGGAAGACTTCCAGTTTGGTGTGGCGCCATTTCCGTTCCAATTTTCTGGAAGCTTGCTTCAGAGCTCGGGTATTTTCTGTATACTAGGGAGCTAGTTTCTTATGAAAAATGTTTTGAGTTTTTAGGGGTGCAACTGCATCTAGGGTATTGCGCAAGGTTAAATTGAGTTCCTCAATTAGGTGGTTAACTGATTTTTGTCCTCTGATGTCCTTGGGTAGACAGAGCGAGTCTGGAAGGACATCAAGGGATCTTTGTGTTGTCTGTGAATTTATAGCATGACTTTTGATGTTCCTTGATTGGGGTCTGAGCAGATTATTTGTTGCAATTGCAAACATAATAAAATGGTGGTCTGATAGTCCAGGATTATGAGGAAAAACATTAAGATCCACAACATTTATTCCATGGGACAAAACTAGGTCCAGAGTATGACTGTGACAGTGAGTGGGTCCAGAGACATGTTGAACAAAACCCACTGAGTCGATGATGACTCCGAAAGCCTTTTGGACTGGGTCTGTGGACTTTTCCATGTGAATATTAAAGTCACCAAAAATTAGAATATTATCTGCTATAACTACAAGGTCCGATAGGAATTCTGGGAAATCAATGAGGAACGCTGTATATGGCCCAGTAGGCCTGTAAACAGTAGCTATAAAAGGTGATTGAGTAGGCTGCATAGATTTCATGACTAGAAGCTCAAAAGATGAAGAAAAAAAAGTGTAAATTGAAATTTGCTAGCGTAAATGTTAGCAACACCTCCACCTTTGCGGGATGCACAGGGGATATGGTCACTAGTGTAACCAGGAGGTGAGGCCTCATTTAACACAGTAAATTCATCAGGCTTAAGCCAGACCAATCACATCAAGATCATGATCAGTGATTAGTTCACTGACTATAATTGCCTTTGAAGTGAGGGATCTAACATTAAGTAGCCCTATTTTGAGATGTGGGGTATCATGATCTCTTTCAATAATGACAGGAATGGAGGTCTTTATCCTAGTGAGATTGCTAAGGCGAACAGTGCCATGTTTAGTTTTGCCCAACCTAGGTCGAGGCACAGACCGGGTCTCAATGGGGATAGCTGAGCTGACTACACTGACTGTGCTAGTGGCAGACTCCACTAAGCTGGCTGGCCTGCACCCTATTTCATTGTGGAGCTAGAGCCCTGTCTATGTTGGTAGATAAGATGAGAGCACCCCTCCAGCTAGGATGGAGTCCATCACTCCTCAGCAGGTCAGGCTTGGTCCTGTTTGTGGGTGAGTCCCAGAAAGAGGGCCAATTATCTACAATCTTTTGGGAGGGGCAAAAAACAGTTTAACTGCCGATTGAGTTGTGAGACTCTGCTGTAGAGCTCATCACTCCCCCTAAATGGGAGGGGGGCAGAGACTCTGCTGTAGAGCTCATCACTCCCCCTAAATGGGAGGGGGCCAGAGACTCTGCTGTAGAGCTCATCACTCCCCCTAAATGGGAGGGGGCCAGAGACAATTACTCGATGCCGACATATCTTTCTAGCTGATTCATACGCTGAAGCTATGTTGCGCTTGGTGATCTCTGACTGTTTCATCCTAACATTGTTGGTGCCGACGTGGATAACAATATCTCTATACACTCGCCAGTTTTAGCTTTAGCCAGCACCATCTTCAGATTAGCCTTAACGTCGGTAGCCCTGCCCCCTGGTAAACAGTGTATGATCGCTGGACGATTCGTTTTATGTCGAATACTGCGGGTAATGGAGTCGCCAATGACTAGAGTTTTCAATTTGTCAGAGCTAATAGTGGGAAGCTTCGGCGTCTCAGACCCCGTAACGGGAGGAGTAGAGACAAGAGAAGGCTCGGCCTCAGACTCCGATTCGCTGCTTAATGTGGAAAACCGGTTGAAAGTTTCTGTCGGCTGAATGAGCGACACCTGTTGAGCATTCCTACAGCATTTCCCTCCAGAAACCGTGAGAAGTTGTCCGGCTGCAGGGACCGTGCGAGGGAATTTATACTAACGTTACTATCTGTACTTACTGGTGGCACAGACGCTGTTTCATCCTTTCCTACACTGAAATTACCCTTGCCTAACGATTGCGTCTGAAGCTGGGCTTGTAGCACAGCTATCCTCGCCGTAAGGCGATCGTTCTCCTGTATATTAGGAGTACAGCGACTGCAATTAGAAGGCATCATGTTAATGTTACTACTTAGCTTCGGCTGTTGGAGGTCCTGACGCGCCACGTCCAGATAAAGCATCCGGAGTGAAAAAGTTGAATGAAAAAAAACATGAGTGAGGGGAAAAATATAAACGGTAATTAAAAAGTAAAAAACGTAAAGTTGTCAGGTAGCAAAGTAAAGTTGGCAACAAAACGCACAGCAACACGTAAACAAGAGCATTAATAATATTAATATTTTCAATATTATGTGGCCCATGCAGGAATCGAACGCACGTCATTAGTGTTGCCAGCACCGTGCTGTATCTCACTGAGACATTGATATCTTTTAGAGCATTTAATCATCTTCCAAAAGTGCTTCATTTAAAAAAAAAAGACTAAACAAATTCTATATAAACAACATGTTCAACTTCTTTTATTTTTTTTTCAGGTGCATCAAGTGACTTTGATGCTGCCACCAGAATTGCAAAAATGATGGTGACCAGATTTGGTATGTGTGAGAGGGTAAGTTATGGATGCTGGACGTTTGGTTGGGAGAGACAAATTGAAGTCATGTCTAATAAAGCGTCAGCAAAGTCCTGCTGTTTTTACTGTATACCTTTCAGGACATGTGGTGTTGGCCTTGGAACCCTCATTCTCAATTCAATTAGCTTTATTTTTTTTCAGGTGCATGAACTTTGATGCTGAACCACCCAATTTTGTAGCGTGACATATATATTATATTCAAATCTCATCTAATAAAGCCAGCTCTTGCTTTCTCTCCTTGGAACCCTCATTCTCAACAATTACTTTATTGGCACACACACACCACACACACACAACACACACACACACACACACACACACACACACACACACACACACACACACACACACACCTACCTGTGTTGCAGCTGGGTGTCATGACCTACACTGACCAAACCAAGCAGAGCCCAGAGACACAGGCTGCCATCGAACACGAAGTCAGGAAACTTTTAAAGGTACGTTTCCACCTCCATCATCCTTCCAAGCCCCTGACCCAGTGCTCTTTGGCTTGTTAAATACAATTTTAAACATTAAAAAAAAAAAAATCTTTCCCATTTCTCAAACCGAGCTTATTCAGAGTATCACAGTTTAGGGAAATAACAGGCACAATTTGCGTGTGTGTGTGTAAGCCTTAATTGCATTGTAATATATACCAGCCCTTTTCAGAAATTCACTCAACCCCTACATGTATTATCTCCTCTGGTTTGTGTGGTCCCCAGGATTCGTACGAGCGAGCCAGGGCTCTCCTCAAGTCTCACGCAAAAGAACACCAGAACCTAGCCAACGCCCTGTTGCAATATGAGACGCTGGATGCCAGAGAGATCAAGATGGTCCTGGAGGGCAAGGGCCTGGAGACAAGATGAGACTTCCAAGGGTGGAGGTGTCACGGTTTAATTTGGGAGATCGGGTGAGGGGTGGGAAGACGATACATCACTGTCCACGGTAATTTCACAGTCTACGCAAACAGAGCTACGGAGCTGTACGTGTGTATGTACAGTGTCTTCAGGAAGTATTCACAGCCTGAATTTAAAACAGATTAAATTAAGTTTTTGTGTCACTGGCCTACACACAATACCCCATAATATATAAAAGTGTATTTATGTTTACAAATTAGATTTTTTTAAATGAAAAGCTGAAATGTCTTGACTCGATAAGTAATCAACCCCTTTGTTAGGGCAAGCCTAAATACGTTCAGGAGTAAACATGTGCTTAATAAATTGCATAGATTCACTCTGTGCAATAATAGTGTTTAATGTCATTTTTGAATGACTACCTCATCTCTGTACCCCACACACCTACAATTGTCTGTACGTTCCCTCAGTCATGCAGTACATTTTATACACTGATTCAACCACAAAGACCAGGGAGGTTTTCCAATGCCTCTCAAAGAAGGGCACCTAAAAAAGCAGACATTGAATATCCCTTTGAGCATGGTGAAGTTTATTAATTACACTTTGGATCAATATACCAAGTCACTACAAAGATACAGGTGTCCTGCCCAACTCAGTTGCTGGAGAGGAAGGAAACCGCTCAGGGATTTCACCATGAGGCCAATGGTGACTTTGAAATGGTTACAGAGTTTAATGGCTTTTTTAGAACTGAGGATGAATCAACAACATTGTAGTTACTCAACAATACTAACCATAATGACAGTGTGAAAAGAAAGCCTGTATAGAATAAAAAATATTCCATAACATGCATCCTTTTGGCAAACAAAGCACTCAAGTAATACTGCAAAAATGGGGCCAAGAAATTAACTTTATTTCCTGAATACAAAGCATTATGTTTGTGGCACAGTACATCAGAGTACCACTCTTCACATTTTCAAGCATGGTGATGGCTACATCATGTTATGGGTATGCTTGTCACCGGAAAGGACTAGGGACTTGTTGTTTTTTTAAGGAGAAAAAGAAACTGAAGTGAGCTAAGCACAGGCAAAATCTTAGAGGAAAACCCAGTTCAGTCTGCTTTCCAACAGACACTGAGAGACAAATTCACATTTCAGCAGGACAATAACCTCAAACACAAGGCCAAATATGCACTGGAGTTGCTTACCAAGACAACATTGAATGTTCCTGAGTGGCCAAGTTACAGTTTTAGCTTAAATCTGCTTGAAAAGCTATGGCAAGAAAATGGCTGTCTCGTAATGATCAACTTGAATAATTTTTAAAAATTATAATGTGCAAATATTATACAATCCAGGTGTGCAAAGCTGTTAGACTTACCCAGAAAGACTCGGCTGTAATCGCTGCTAAAGGTGATTCTAACATGTATTGATGTGAATACTTATATACAAATGAGATTTTTTTTTTTTTACATGTTTTCACTTTGTTTTTCTGTTTGAAGATGGATGAGGAAAAAAATTATATTTAATCCATTTTGAATTCAGACTGTAACACAACAAAATGTGGAATAAGTCAAAGGGTGTGATGAACACTTCCTGAAGGCACTGTGTATATGTAAATATGTGTTAAATGTTTTATGCTCAGTAAAAGTCCAAGTCCATTGATTCAATGCCTTGCTCTAGACCTCCAGAATCACAATGAAACCATCTATCCTCCATAAAAATACATTTGTTTCTACCTGTGACTTCCAATCATGTCTCTCATATGGAATCTGATTCTCCCTAAGTAGTCTACTAATAAATTGCTGTTTTAAAGGTGGCCTTTTGGGAATGTACACGTGCATGGATTAGGAACGGAGGGTAGGGTAGCCTAGTGGTTAGCAACCGAAAGGTTGCAAGTTCAAACCCCCGAGCTGACAAGGTACGAATCTGTCATTCTGCCCCTGAACAGGCAGTTAACCCACTGTTCCTAGACCAGTTAACCCACTGTTCCTAGACCAGTTAACCCACTGTTCCTAGGCCGTCATTGAAAAAAATAATTTGTTCTTAACTGACTTGCCTAGTTAAATAAAGGTAAAATAAAAAGGGACTGTTTGGACTTAACCCTCAATTCTAATGTCTCTCAGTCTGAAAATGTACTTGATTATTATGTGATAAAATATGTAGCTGCTGTGTATATAGACGGAAGGCAATGCTGCTGTGCTTTGAAAAAATGCTTTTGTTACTTCAAACCCAACTTCGGTGTATTAAGCAGTGACGGGCCATTAAATCCTTGTCGTTTTTGGTTTCAATACAGCCAACATTCGTTCATCCATTTTAATTACGAAATAACTCAAGTTATCTGGTTTCTAGGTCTAAACAATTGTCAAAGTAACAATGAAACCTAGAAGACCCTTACAACCCCTCATCCTGGTTCACCCCACTTCTGCTGTGTACTCACATCTGAACACCAGCTGTGTCTACCGTTTCCTCAGATCTGTGAATCTCTTCTTTACATGTCCTCACCTTGTATGTTTTTAAACACAGAAGCACAGAACCTCGTGGTGTAAGCAAGGACCGTCATAGTCATTTGCTGATGTGTAAGCCTTTAACTTGTTAAGGGAAACGGTCGAATGCATCTGTAGACAATACTCAATCGCTTCAACAATCTAGTATCTCCATCTTTGGTTAGCATGAACGCTTTATGAAAGAACGTTGAAATGTCTTCTAATGTCGAGTTGAAAACGTTCAGATTGCGAAACAATGGAGGTTTTAAAGACCATACCTTTTTTTTAGCATTTAAGAATAAACTTTTCTTTAGAGGCAAATATTATTATGATGATACACTGTGCAATTGGTTATACAGTATATAACCAGCGTAACTTATTGGTATGCTTTGTACATTTGAGTGTTTTACTTGTCTAAGTGACACATTTCGAGCTCCTATTTTTGGCCTTTTTACCCACCTTTAGTTGTATATATGAACGGGGTTTAACGGGAACACTGTATATAGCTAGAAGGCTTTTGAGCAGCGTATGCATTGACTGGCTCTACAATTGACTGACACGCTTTTTATTCTCGCAATGATATGACGACAGACGTTGGGAGGAATTTTATGTGCAGCCGAAGGAAATAAATGAAACCCTATTATTATAATCTTAACCCCTGTGGTTGTCTTCAGTATTTTTTATGTTGTTGTTGATGATCAGTTTGATATGCACACCTAACCTGAACATCAGAATGTATGCATGTTGAACTAGAAGATTGCCAGAAGATTCTAGACGATCAATAACATCAGCCAACGATTTGGGTACACCCAAGGCATGTCAAAAATGAACTAAAGTTGATAAAGAAACTATCTATAGTTTCTATGTATGTATATACAAAGGCCCACTGTATATATATATTTTTTTTAAAGAAGAAAATATATATATTTTTTATTAAATTAGAAAATGATCTTAACTTTAACCAGATGTTAAAATATACCAGGCATTGCAAACATTTGCACCTGTGTAAATACACTGACAGAATCAAATGTGTAAAATAGCCATTTTTTCAACATTTATTTATAATACAGTATGCAACTTTTATAGAACACAAGTTTTGCCAATGCAGCTTAAAGTCTACACAGTATAAGTACATAAAATATCAAATTAAAACAAAGAGAAAAACATAGATGCAAAAAAAATCTGACCAATCAATCGCAAATGAAGAGAAGCCATGCTGAGTAATAACCAAAAAGGTTGACGCTGTAATGTTAACAGGTGTGGTATCAAGTCAATATCCAATGACTGTGTCCGACAACCTATTCTACATTTCATTCACACTAACATCTAAAAAAAAAAATATTGTATGTTTTATTTACATGATGTATTTAGTGTTGCATATCTACATCACCCATTTCTGCACATGCCAACAAATGTCAAAAACACAGGAAGGAAAGCAACACCGTGAACCAGCCCGAACGTGATAACCAAAAAAATGAGTTTGAAAAAAGTCCTGAAGATGTAGTTTTCTGAGAAAGAGAGCGCCACCACCCCTAAAATGGTGGAGACAGCTCCTTGCACTATGGGAAACCCAAGGTGGGCCAGCGCATCCACAGCCTTTTCGTTCGAGTCGGCCTTGGTGCTCGAGACAAAGGCGTACGAGACATGGGCGGAAAAGTTGACTGAGAAACCGATACAGATGATCAGATTTATCATGGAGATTGAGTCCAGGGACACGTCCCATAGTGCCATGAATCCAACTACACCCACAATGACCGACCCAATGGAGAACGCCACCCACAGCGAACAGAGCGGGTTGGGTATCAGGAGTAAGGAGATCGCCAGCATCAACACTGTGGCAACCACAATCGTCTGGATGGTGTTATCCACAATAACAGTGTACTGGTCTAAGTAGATAAACGATGGATGATAAACCACTAATGCGATGGGGCATTTTTTAGCAGTTTTTCTGAGGCTTATCAGCATGTCCTTCTGTTGCTTTGTCGTGCTGATGTTTAGCATTTGAAGAAAGAAGCGAGACGAGCGGATCTTGTTATCTGCATCGAAATGAATGTCCTGCCAGGTCATTGGACTTTTTTCCAAGAAGTGAAGCAGGTTTCTTTTGAAGGTATTTTCAGAGTTTATATCAAGATCATTTGCAAAAACTTGGAAAGAATCTAGCCAGGAAAGAAAGAAGTTTTTGTCAACATATGCCAACTTTTTAAAATCTGTAATGCAGGAGCTGAGAGTTTTGCGCTGGTCTTCTTCCCAGTAGGCAAGTGACTTATCAACAGCCACCATAACGTTTGGACCATAGTGAGAGAAGTGCGTACTTTCGTCTTTGTAATATTTGGAAATGTAGGAATCATCTGAAGCCAGGTTCCCTAGGTCAATACCCTCCTTCAGTTCAAAACATCCATAGAAGCTGATAGCCAGATACCCGGCGTAGAGAACCACAATGGACGCTTTAGTCCATTTCTGGGTCAGAAATGGACCGTAATACTTCCCAAAGAAGCCGCTAATTGGTTGCTCCTCCTCTGTCCCGGTGTCATGATCATAGGCCCCACCAACGCAGCAGATTGCATACCTTCTCGACTTCCCAGGAGGACAATCCACTGGAATCTTCACACAGGTGAACCAATGCCGGTTACTAGTTTCCCTCTGGCCATTCAGTGCTAAAAACGCACCAAGGAATATGATGTTGTAGATGTAACAGAAAAGGATAGCTGTGCCGGCGTAAAGACAGAAGGTCTGAACAGAGCGAAAGGGTGAGCTGTATCCCAGGTACAGCGCCAGGACATCCGTTATGGTGGTTATAGAGATGGAGATGGCGGCATCTTGGTAGGTGTCGGCCAGACGATCCACCACGCTATCATGGACATTGGTCTTCTGCCAACAGGAAATCATGATGAACATGTCGTCAATTCCAATACCTTAAACACAAAGGGTTTGCCATTGAGTGAGGTGGTAAACAAACATGAACATGACTTCCCACTGGGCACACACTGGTTGAATCAATGTTGCTTCCATGTCATTTCAATGAAATTACGTGGAACCAATTTGGGAAAGATGTTTAATTGACTTCTGTGCCCAGTGGGTTGAGACAAGAGAAAGGCATGAACATTCATGACATTTAAGTAATTCATGACATTCAAATGAAGAATTTGTGTTATGTTAGAAGAATCTGTTCCGTGAGACATTAGAATATGAATTTGAAGGCCTTAACCAGTGGGCAAAACTGGTTGCAATGACGTCATGGTCTGGTTGTATACTGGTTGTATAAGGAATTTATTTGCCCTCTGGGTATGAAGCTATTTTACCTTCAATAATTACCAGATGTGTTTGTCTTTGATGAGGTGTGGAGGAATGGAAAGCAAATACTAATGAAGGTTTGAAGAGACAGGATGCGGAGCTTTCCCCTTACCCAGTATCAAGAATGGGCAGGTAGAAACAGTCATGACGAACTTCACACCCATTAACAACAGCATCCCGAAACTTGAAAGAACGGCTAGTCCTGTAGAAAAGACTCCAATGGTGGCCACCCACACCTTATTCCTCACGTTGTCCAACCTGAAGAAATTAAAACCATTTAAAGTGTCTTTCCATACATATTGTAATACATAAATGAAAAGTACGTAGACATTTTTTTAAAGGGTGTCCATGCGGGGACACATTGCTTCGATCCCGCCATTTTGTCATAGGCATGTGCTATGTAACAAACCCTCAACCCCCCTCACATGTACATCTACTTCATGTAACATAAAGGAGATAAATGCTTTACAAACCTTAAACATGAAACAATTGTAAAAGACATGGTAATAGTATATGTTATTGAGAAAAGAGGAACAATAGACTTTGGAACTTTCTCGAATTCCCACTGTCTTGACATGGATGTAGAATACGACACCTAGAAAACACACAAATAAAATGTGTTAAAATATATATATATATATATATATATATATATATATATATATATATATTGAAATGTACAATTATAAAACACATTTTACAAAATACTTTGCAGGTCCAGGCAGAAAAAAATAAAACAAATAAAACACTGAAATGTTTAGATGGGCATGTATGGTATCTCACCTCTGTGACATTTGTTGATTCTTCTGAGAGCAACTTAATAAACTCAGTCAGCCAAAGGACGCTTCTTGATTGGTTGAATTCTGTTAAATAGTAAAAAAATTGTATTGCCTTGGCACTTTGAACAATTGAGTTGTTTATTTTCACACTACCAAGTGTTGACCTCAAGGAAACCATGCCAGATGTAGAAGTATGTGTTGGAAACGTCAAATTAATAAGATCAACATTGCTGGCATTGTAGTCTATAATGTTCAATATGGCATTGTAGGAACAACTTCCATTCACTGTTGCGCAAATATCCACATATTGCAACAGTTCATCCTCAAACTCCACAGTCATGTTCCGAACTTTGCTGTCCAAGACTAATATGTCCTCAAGATGTGGCACTGTCAAAATGTTTGTCTTGGATGTGGCGATGAAACATGCATATATTCCATCTGTGTTCAACCTCAAGCTGGAAAACATGGATTCATTTTGTGGGAAATATTCTTGAATAAACTTTCTCTCCATCTTGGCCTGTCCCTCTAGAGGTGTAAACTCCTCTTCAATGTCATTAGATGTTCTGTCTTCCAAAAAGTAAAATCCACTTCCTAATGCTGTTGAGATAATGACAGGGATGATGAAGAACCACCACGGATGTGTTCCTATGAAGTGACCAATTATTCTAAAACACATGCGGATCGGTTTTTCTATGCAGTCTGTGCGTAATTTCGCCATAGCTAATGTTGGTCTGTTTATAAATTCAGATGCATTAAAGCAGTCCACAGAGCAGTACAGTTCACCTCTCTGTGTGCCTCAGTTCTCAGTATGGATAACCACAGCTTTTATTACCCCTTCATCAAGGGGGATATTTACATATATGGAGCCTGACTATCAGGTAGCAAAGAAAATTGGCCAACAACCATCTATCTCATCATTGGATGGATAGCTAGGTTGTTATCAATGGCACCAGTGTTCCACTGTCTAAACTGTATTCCTCCCTGTAGTGGGAGAAATGGAGCCCTCATCCTCGCACAGTTTTCAGTATAACAGTCATGAAGAAAAAAAACTAATTATTTTAGAGTTTCTGTTTTGAAATAACATGATAAAGTGCATTATGAATTAAACCTTTGGCAAAAACGTGGTTATGTCAGTTGGTGTTGGGTTGTTGATGCCTCACAACTGACATTCAAAACAGTCAATCTACACAACAAGACTCCAATTCAACAGTACCTATATAGCATAGATTCATAGACTTTCAACAAAATATAATCCTTGTTGTACAGAGTTGAAAGATTATTTGAACTATTTACTGTTATTGGCTCATATCAATCAGCATTGGAATCAATATATGCGTATTACTATGGAAGAAACATCAAAGAGTAATTTGATCCTCTACAGGTAAGCTTTTGTTAGTCCAGGGAACAATGGGTCATTGTAGTGTTGATCAATACTTTGTCAGTGATACTGTAGCACCATGTAATTAAAAGATTGAGTTCTCTACCTCTTATCTAAATGAACATCCTGGTTTCCCGTCCATTCAAGCTGGGGCTAAATCATTCAACCAGCTCAAGAACAACGTTAACTCACTACAGCATGCTGCTGACTGACCCTAGCTTTAAATCACACAATGCTGGCTGGGATCTTGCAAACCCGAAATTAAATCTACTATTATAAATCTATTATGTTATATGTAGCAGTTCAACAAAATCTGTCTGCTGTGTGAGCAACAATATTAATCAAATTGTGTATATTGGCAACACAGACCTGTGTAAATTCATACTTTAATGAATTAAAGGAAACGTTGATCAATTTATTAGATTGTTTTTTTTAAAGGAAAATGATAGAAAGAAAACAACATTGGTCAGTGTTATTAAAATGTGCCTTTGCAACTTCTCATCAGAGGCTTCCTTATTGCCCCAGAGCACAAGAGAACAATTTACCTGTAAGCTATATTATGTAAACCTCCACTCAACATAAGGAAGTACAACTCCTGCCCAACGCATCACTGGGGGAAAACGACCTGCCCTCCAGGACACCTACAGCACCCGATGTCACAGGAAGGCCAAAAAGATCATCAAGGACATCAACCACCCGAGTCACAGTCTGTTCACCCTGTTATCATCCAGAAGGCGTGGTTAGTACAGGTGTATCAAAGTTGGTACAGAGAGACTGAAAAAAAGCCTCTATCTCAAGCCGTTAAATAGTGTTAAATACGTAGCCATCACTAGCCGGCTTCCACCCTGTTAAGCAACCCTGCACCTTAGAGGCTGCTGCCCCATATACATAGACTTGGAATCACTGGCCACTTTAATAATGGAACACTAGTCACTTTAATAATGTTTAAATAATGTTTACATACTGCTTTACTCACTGTATATACTGTATTCTATTCTACTGTATTTTAGTCAATGCCACTCTGACATTGCTCGATCTTATATTTATATATTTCTTTATTTCCTTTCTTTTACTTTTAGATGTGTGTGTATTGTTGTAAATTGTTAGATATTACTGCACTGTTGGAGCCTGGAACACAAAGCATTTAGCTACACTCGCCATAACATCTGCCAAACATGTGTATGTGTGTATGTGACCAATACAATTTGATTTTGAAACGATATGGCATTAGATGAGCAAAGTGGATTGGATAACAATTCGGCTCCTCTTAGGAATGAATTCATGCAGTCTGTCTCTAATTCATCTGAGTCTCGATAGCTCTGATCACCAGGGTACATAAAGCAAGCAATTGGCCAGGCAGCTGTAATGGAGTCACTATTTAAGTTGTCTGACGTGTATCGTAATAAACTAAGTTAAACTAAAGTTGAAAACAGCACTTTATAAAAACTTAATAGGACATTATAAAGTCTTCATACGCACTAAACAAATGGTTCACAAAAAAAAGGTTGATATAAGGGTGGTGTTTGCTTTTTTTTCACCAAATATAATCTCTTCTCAACAAGCTTTGTTACTACACTGAGTCGTGGAGTAATGTGTACTGCCTTTTGTGTTATGGTCTGGCTGTCTGTGTTTTGTAAATAGATACATAGTCAGAATGATATCAGATAACTATCAGTCGTGGTCATGTTCTATGGGAATTCGTAATACTGTCCCTTTAAATTAAAGTCCACTCCTTCTTGTCGACTGATGTGTGACGTAGCTGTGTATACGACTTGCAAAGACAGTACAGCATAAAGATATGCCGAAACTGCTTCTTCGATAGAAATCCCCCAACACACTTGTATGCGATTTAGCTAACATAGCGCATGCGCAAAAACGTCATCGGGCCTAACGGACGTTTCGCTCCGGACTGCAGCCCGTCAAATGAAAGGCACTCCTTCGATATTAAGTTGTTTTTGACGAAAATTAAAATGTAAGTAATAAAATGTACGTGTTTGAGTGGTACGGTGGAAGCAACCGGCTGTAAACGAAAGTCGAGGAGTGAGGTGGGGAGAAGGCGCATCAGCGTCACCCAAAAGTCGCACACTAATGACATTTTTCAACAGCAAGGCTCAGATCGACATGTGTTTCCATTCCAAGTCTTTCTTTATAATGTCGAAATAAACATGGCTCCAACCCCCATACCACACACTGAAATCATACGTGTGTTCATTGTACAATTAATTACTGAGAGAGAGCCTCAAATATAACATTAATTTGTATATAGGCTATCCACTGTATAGCCTACATGATTTCGGTTCCTATTTCATTCATGTCTGGTCACATTCGCGTGGGGTGGCCAAACAAAAATACTCTAATGATTGGTTGACAATAGAGCATACCACAATTTGTTTTTGAATATATTCTTATTTATTTAACCTAGGCAAGTCAGTTAAGAACATATTCTTATTTACAATGACAGTCTACACCGGTCAAACCCAGACGACGCTTGGCCAATTGTGCGCCACCCTGTGGGTCTCCCAATCACGGCCGGTTGTGATACAGCCTGGAGTCGAACCTGGATGTCTGTAGTGACGCAGTGCCTTAGACCGCTACGCCACTCGGGAGCCCGATGCATGCGATGGCTGTCGGATGAAGTTGGTGAAGGGCAGTTGCAGTCAAAACTTCGTTTGATCACATGATTTCTGTAAAGTTCATGCAGTCGACATGTCGGCGTAAATCTGATTATTTTTTATAATGCAACACACTTTGAAAGGCATGTGAACAGCGATGGTCACCGATTTGACAAAAGTGTTGCGCTCGAACACACATATTGACTTTCCCCTCCCCAAACCCCGGTCTGGTCTCTCGAATGTGCTTCTCGACTTGTTTCCGGAATTATTGTGATGTTGCGCCTCTCGGTTTGAAATCTGTGCTACTGAGTTTGAGAAACACACACACCCACAACATTGTTTTATTAGGCCTACACCATTATGAAATTATAAAAGTGCTGTGAACTAATTAAGATATAATTTCGCCAAAACCTTGGCAGGTTGAACGGAATTGGGTGGGTGGGCGTCTTTTAAATTGTTGTGAAATGGTCATGTATGCTGTATTTCGCAATATTCCGTGGATTGGATGGTTACCGGAATAACTGGAATTTGAACAATGAGTCACGCGATTTAAAAAAAAAAGTCACCTTTCTCCACGAACAGAAAGACTAAAAATGCTTTCAGTTTTTCACATATCTACATTGACGAAAGGCTTCAACTAGTACAGGTGCCTTCTCCAGCCCACCCTGTGCTATTGCCTAGAGGGTGAGGAGACAGTTGTGACAATCGCTTTCACGATATGTGAGGCAAAGGTCCGACGGAGGAATCGGTCAAACTGTTGCTGAACACAAAGCTCGTGTTACTATGGATATTCAGAGGAACGGATTCAAAAGAGAAAGTTACATTCTCTCTGTGGACGTGGGGACAACGTCGATCAGATGTCACGTTTTCGACAAGGAAGCCCAGATTCGAGGATCATGTACCACCAAGGTATTGGATAGGCTAGATTCAATAGACCTATGATAAATTGAAATGACTTGGATAGGCTAGATTCAATAGACCTATGATGAATTGAAATGACTTGGATAGGCTAGATTCAATAGACCTATGATAAATTGAAATGACTTGGATAGGCTAGATTCAATAGACCTATGATAAATTGAAATGACTTGGATAGGCTAGATTCAATAGACCTATGATAAATTGAAATGACGTTTATCTGAATTAGGCATGCTAAATAATATGAATTAGAATTATTTAATGAATTATGGACCCTGGTTAATGTTTGTTTCTGACACGCATAGTCTTCACATTGTCAATTTGACTGGTATATGTTTATAGGTGAATCTCTTGTATCCTGAACCGGGCTTGGTCGAGTTGGACCCCGAAGAGCTGTGGAGAGGATTCGTTAAGGTGGTGAATGGTGCTGTGCAAGGTTTGTACCATTTCCCTCTCCATATTGATAGGCCCACCATGGCATGTTTAACCCCCTTCTCATATAGTTCCAGTCCTCTAGGGTTTGCACGGGCTCTGGTTTTCATCCTTGCCTTATAGGTGAATCAGAGACTGAGGTGTTGGAGATCTCTCTAGTCAATCATTGTCATTAACTAATAAGCAAATACCTTTCTTTATTTATTTTTTTAACACTACTAGGCCGAGCCAAGTCGAGCTGTACTGGGCTGGCCAGGTTAAGCATCCACCGTAGTTGCTGGAAGCATGTCAGAAATGACAGTATGGTTTGGGTAGTTACTAGAGTGTGAGTCAGGTATAAGAGTGAGGAAGAAACATGTAACTAAATTGTACCATTTTGTGATAAATGATTTACCCTTTTATGAGCCCTTTATCTTCAATACATTTGACACACTATGTCTGTCTCTCACACATACGGACTGATGGGCATGAAGTGGACTAAAATAGCTGCTGTCACTTATTTTGGGTCCTGGTACTATTTATATTTAGTTTCCAGAACTAAGTCTCTGTGGTCCTGAAGTCAAGCACAGGACGATATTCCTAATCTTATGTATAGACGGCCTGGTCCTAAAATAACTCTCGGTTCTATAACCTTTTGGTGTTGACAAGGAACCAGATTGGTAGATCTATAGACAGGCTCACTGGTTTGGATGTAACAGGAACCAAATTGGTAGACTTATCGGCAGGGTCACTGGTTTGGATGTAACAGGAACCAGATTGGTAGACTTATCGGCAGGGTCACTGGTTTGGATGTAACAGGAACCAGATTGGTAGACTTATCGGCAGGGTCACTGGTTTGGATGTAACAGGAACCAGATTGGTAGACTTATCGGCAGGGTCACTGGTTTGGATGTAACAGGAACCAGATTGGTAGACTTATCGGCAGGGTCACTGGTTTGGATGTAACAGGAACCAGATTGGTAGACTTATCGGCAGGGTCACTGGTTTGGATGTAACAGGAACCAGATTGGTAGACTTATCGGCAGGGTCACTGGTTTGGATGTAACAGGAACCAGATTGGTAGACTTATCGGCAGGGTCACTGGTTTGGATGTAACAGGAACCAGATTGGTAGACTTATCGGCAGGGTCACTGGTTTGGATGTAACAGGAACCAGATTGGTAGACTTATCGGCAGGGTCACTGGTTTGGATGTAACAGGAACCAGATTGGTAGACTTATCGGCAGGGTCACTGGTTTGGATGTAACAGGAACCAGATTGGTAGACTTATCGGCAGGGTCACTGGTTTGGATGTAACAGGAACCAGATTGGTAGACTTATCGGCAGGGTCACTGGTTTGGATGTAACAGGAACCAGATTGGTAGACTTATCGGCAGGGTCACTGGTTTGGATGTAACAGGAACCAGATTGGTAGACTTATCGGCAGGGTCACTCGTTTGGATGTAACAGGAATCAGTTCATCATGTCCGACAGAAAACCAATCTTGTGGCGTTCTAGAGATCCAAGATGCTGTATCCTTGTTGTACCCTTGAGCTAAAACTGCTCCAGGGGCACCGCACTGTGGCTGACTCTGGCTTCCAAACCCTTCGGGGTGTTAACGTGTTTCTGTGGAGTTTGGGCTAAGGCAGGGTGGCACATTCCGCTCCTGAAGTAAAGCTACAGGGTCTGTGGGGGATTGGGCTAAGGCAGGGTGACACATTCTGCTCCTGAAGTAAAGCTACAGGGTCTGTGGGGGATTGGGCTAAGGCAGGGTGGCACATTCTGCTCCTGAAGTAAAGCTACAGGGTCTGTGGGGGATTGGGCTAAGGCAGGGTGACACATTCTGCTCCTGAAGTAAAGCTACAGGGTCTGTGGGGGATTGGGCTAAGGCAGGGTAGCATCAAAGATTTTTTTATAACTAACCCAAGATAGATCACCGGATGTTTCCAATGGAAGCAAATCAATGATAATGAGCAGAACAAGCAAGGAGGTGGGCAGAGCCAAGTATGAGCTAGTGAGATTCTATTGGCGTGTTCTAGCATTTATTTGCTTATTTACGTTCAGGAACGCAGACTCTGAAGTGCTCCTGTGCAATAACTAAATTCTCCCATGCACTCCTTCTAAACAAGACATTTTTTGTTGTTGACACTTTGACAAAAAGGGTGAAGTCTTCAAAACGCAGTCCCCTCTGTTTGTTACAGATTGTAATTTTGGGAACGGAAAACTGTATAGAGATCGAACGTTTCATTGATGAGAAAATGAGCAGAATGTCAACCCCAAATTCCATCTCGCTCCATCTTCATCCAGATTGCATTGGCCAGTTCGCTTCCTCGCATCACCATATTTGGTAGTGAGTGGAAACGCCAACCGGATGCTTCACATTTATACAGCCGGTGAAATATCTGGCTCATTGTTCTGTCTGTGGTAATGCATTCTGCTCCTGGGGTAGAGATGCAGGGTCTGCTGGCTTCTGCTCAGGTTGCTGGGCCAGGGGTGGTCCATGGGTAGTCCAGGGGTAGTCCAGGGGTGGTCCATGGGTAGTCCAGGGGTGGTCCATGGGTAGTCCAGGGGGGGATTTTGTTCTGGGAATCTCTCTCTCTCTCTTCTGCCATATTTTTTTTAAAGAAAAGGAGGTCTGATGCTAATGTAGTTTTGATGGCAAGCTGTTTTTAGCACGGCCTCACTTCTGCCACAAACACACAAATGTTCACTTACTGATAGCGTTGATGAATGATGTGTATGTTCTTTGTCTCTCACCTGGGTGTTTAGACTCAGGTTTACAGATGCGTCAGATGGAGACCCTGGGCATCTCCACTCAGAGAGGCACCTTCACCACGTGGGACAGGTACATTTTTACACAGGCTAAAATCACAGTGTACAGTCTAGGGAGTACACAGACCACTCAAGGTTAATACACACAGCAGGGGTCAGCAGTGTCACCCTGTGAGGGCCTTTTGTTGTCGCAGGCTTTTGTTTCAGCGGAGTAACAACACGTGGCTACGGTTAGACTATGGTTAGTTGATTTAGTAGAATCAAGCTTGCTACTGCTTAGCTAGAACAAAAGCCTGCACTCATACAGGCCCCTGTTGATCCCCAGGATGGAACAACAGTACAGTATGTTTGTATCTGTGTTGATATCCTACTTCACACCTCTCTCACACACACCACACACACACACACACACACACACACACACACACACACACACACACACACACACACACACACACACACACACACACACACACACACACACACACACACACACACACACACACACACAGGAAAACAGGAGTTCCCTTTCACAACTTCATCAGCTGGCAGGACTTGAGGGCAGTGGAGCTGGTGAGGTCCTGGAACAACTCCTGCACCATGAAGGTTAGTCTGGGGTCACCGAGAGGTCATAGTTCAGCTGACCTTGTGATAATACAGTATAGGGGCCTCTATCTTTGGGCTCCGATTATTATTAGTCATGATGATGATAACTTGCCTTGCATTTTGCTATCCCAAACAAAATGCTATTACTAGCAAAGCAAATCACATCAAAACATGGATTTGGATTGTACTTTTGTATATGCAATTAGTCTTTTAGCTTACTGTTTATACAAAAAAATAAACTAAACAAAATAGGAATGATAACTGTGGCTGTGTTGTGTCCGTGACAATGGCAGGCGATCCACGGCATTATGATGGTGCTGCACTTCCTGTCCAAAAATAAGCGCTTTCAGGCGGCCAGCCTCATAGTCTTCTCCACCCAACACGTCACCTTCCGCCTGGCCTGGGCCCTTCGACACTGGAAACAGGTGTGTGTGAGGCAGAGAGGTTCAAGTGTTTGGAGGGGGGTGGCGGGGGAGTGTGTGTTTTGGAGGGTAGGTGTGACGTGTGAGAGCTTGGCACCTGTTCAAATAGGTGTTAGTGTGTGTGAGACAGAGAGGGAGAATGTGCGGGTTGGGAAGAGAGAGGGAAGTTTTTGTGCACATTCTGTAGTCAGAAATGACGTTCTGTAGTCAGAAATGACGTTCTGTGGTCAGAAACGACGTTCTGTGGTCAGAAAGTCCTCTGCTGTTTCTATCAACGGTATGTCTGACACAATAATGGGCCTCTATGAATGGGCTTTGGTATTATACCTTAACTCCTCAGCTTACTGTGTAACATGACTTCTACCCCAGTTCTCCCTGACTCAGGACACACGTCATATGAGGACTGGCCTTCATGGACTCTGATTGGACGTACTGCTATAATAATATCACTGGCACACCGGCCAATAGTGGAGAGAAACTTTCCCTAGGATCGCCCTACATTGAGTTGTTGTTGACCTAAATATAACTATATAGGCTACTGATGGCAGATGTGGTGAAAGCCGACCTGGCAACACTTCAAACACTAATGGCCCAAAGGCACGCTGGGCTTTTCAATAAGATCATAATACAGAAATATTGTAGTCTTTACAGAACAGAACAGTCACTGGCCTCCAGTTCTTTTAGTAGCCTTGCATGTGATTATTTAGGAACTGATTGGGAGCAAGAGAACACAAGGGGGTGATATTTCTTCTCCTCTATGTCCTCACCCCTCACAGTTAAGTCAAGCAGTAGCAGAGGGCACCTGCTGCTTTGGGACGATAGACACCTGGTTGCTTTATAAGCTCACAAAAGGTAGGTTCCGCCATTCTCGTGTGTGTGTGTTCGTGTACAGTACGTGACTGCCCAAGCCTGTATGTGCGAGTAGTATTCATCTCTCAGCTAATTGATTGTGTGTGTGTATCTTTAAGCTTTGTTTATGATAAGGATGGCACACACTCCAGAGAAATTCAAGTAATATTCTTTATCTTTAAAAATCTAATGTTGAACCAACAGAAACAGAAGTCCAACTCTCCTGCTAGACACCTTTTTTCTATAACTGTTCAAATCCGTATCTTCAAGCTTCCCAAAATACTGATGTGTTAAAGGGGAAAATCCACCAAACCAACTCTTTCCTATAATTTACAGTGTTAAATAACACTAGTATGTGAGAACAATATTTTTTTGTGAACAAATGTTTCATTTTGTCATTATAATAAGGTTAGTAGCATCAAAACCCACAATGCAATGCTCTCTATGCGCAGGCTGGCTAGCTAGGTAGCTTGTTGGCAAACATAACTACATACAATAATACCAAAGTCAACATCAGCAAGTGAAGCAGCTAAATTGGCTGCAAAAATTACCTAAATAAAATGTACTATCAATTTAGGAGTGTAAAATAGCACCATGTTCAACCTGCAGATCGATGTGCCTCCCAGCGTGGAGTCTGACATTCACAATGCAGCCTGGACTGAAGAGGCAAAATGAAATGACCCCGGGAATCGATAGATCACGCAGAGATGCACCAAAACAATATAACATTGAAAATAGGCGTTATGTTCCTTTTTAAGCTTGTGTGTGTTTCCATGTTAATTATAATTTGTCACAAGGTTCTGGGTCTATACACATACGCAGGTCTCCTTGTTTTCTCAGTCCTACTGCAGTACTGTGTCCTCTGAAATCCCTCAGACATGTTGCACGACACAGTAACCAGGCAATATGAGTTAATGATTAATGTTCTTGGACAAGTTGCAGCTGAAAATTAGCTGTTTTAGTTAGAATCTGGTTCAGTGTCTGTTGTACATGGTCCCTGTTTTAAATAAACAAATAAAATCTGTCTCTCTTCTCTAACCGATTCCAGGATTGGTCCATGCCACAGACTACTCTAATGCCAGTGCCACTGGGATGTTTGATTCGTACCAGGTCGGTTTTTCCTTGTTCACGTGTGTAATAACTTTGTATCAGGGTTGGGGTCAATTGCATTTAAATTCAGTTAATCCAGGAAGTAAAATGAAATTGCAATTCCACTTTTTTTTCTCATAGAGATGCATTGTGTCTTTGTGTGTGTGTGTGTGTGCGTGCATTCCTTACAGTTGTGCTGGAGTGAATTCCTCTGCTCTCTCGTCTCGCTGCCTCTCTCCATCCTCCCCAAAGTACTGAACACTGGGTGAGTCACATGATACTGGTCACATGATACTGGTCACATGATACTGGTCACATGACTCACATGTCTCCCCTTTTTAAATGAATAAGGTTGGTTCTCTGTTGAGATTGCAGTCAGAAGTGAGAGATCAGAGGAGAACATGCCACTTAAATGGCTGTTAGAATCCAAAAAGAAGGCCTCTATAATGTAGAGATTAGAAGATCATTTACTGAACTGTAATGTTTTTTTTAAGCACTTTGTATAGTCCCCTCCTGTACAATGTATACTGTATATTGTCTGTTGTTTTAACTTAGTTTTCATAATGCAAAGCAAATTTATGTGAAAAACAGACACTACAATGCTGATCAGCATAGCTACGTTACAGCAGCATACAGAGGCTACTGAGTTCTGTCCTGTTGTAAATTAGCCATCTTCCCTGCAACGGAATGGTATCAACCACATTTGATGTGTGTGATACCATTCCTCTGACTGTTACTGCAGCCATTATTATGAGCCATCCTCCCCTCAGCAGCCTCCACTGGTGTGATAGAAACGTCTGATATGGCTTGCAGAGGCTTGCAGAGAAGATAGCTAAGTTACAACAGGACGGAAATTCAGCAGCCCCCACTACTATCACGCATGGTCTATTTGTTCTCTTCTCCTTGATATCTTTTTCATTGATTTAACTATGCCAGTCAGTTTAACTAGGCGATATCTAGTTACAGCGATAAAGCCAGATTAGATGTTGATTTATTTATTGTCATATATAATACCTATTCATTCATACATGATCTCCTCTTCCTCCTTCTGCTTCACCAGTCACCGCTTTGGCTCAACCGATCCCTCCATCTTTGGGGTGTCGATCCCTATTATGTCTGTTGTGAGTATCTCTCATCTTTGCATCACTATCTCCACGTCTTGGAATGAGTCTGTTATCTTTATGACTTTACTGTATCTTTGTTTTGTCTGGTCACCAGCCATGCTAGGTCAGTGTGTCTTCAGTTTATTCTGCTCTCTTTGTGGGAATATGACCTATCAAAACATCCACTTGCCTCATTCATTTTTAGCATCAGCCGTTTATTACATGTTTCTAGAAACACACAGGGGATATATACACACAGGTAATATAGTGCATTCAGAAAGTATTCAGACCCCTCCACTTTTTCCACATTTTGTTCTGTTACAGCCTTGTTCTAAAATGTATTCAATTACATTTTTTCCTCATCAATCTCTACACAATACCCCATAATGACATCACAATACCCCATAATGACATCACAATACTTCATAATGACAAAGCGAAAACAGGTTTTTAGAATTGTTTTGCAAATATATTTAAAGCTAAAAACATAAGTATTCTGACCCTTTGCTATGAGACTTTAAATTTAGCTCCGGTGCATCCTGTTTCCTTTGATCATTCTTGAGATGTTTCTACAACTTGATTGGAGTCGACCTGTGGTCAATTCAATTGATTGGACATGATTTGGAAAGGCACAGACTTGTCTATGTAAGGTCCCACAGTTGGCCGTGCATGTCAGAGCAAAAACCAAGCCATCATGTCGAAGGAATTGTCCGTAGACTTCAGAGACAGGATTGTGTCGAGGCAAAGTTCTGGTACCAAAAATGTCTGCAGCATTTAAGGTCCCCAAGAACACAGTGACCTCCATCATTCTTAAATGGAAGAAGTTCAGAACCACCAAGACAACGTAGGAGTGGCTTCGGGACAAGTCTCTGAATGTCCTTGAGTGACCCAGCCAGAGCCCGGACTTGAACCCAATCGAACCTCTCTGGAGAGGCCTGAAAATAGCTGTGCAGCAACGCTCCTCATCCAACCTGACAGAGCTTGAGAGGATCTGCAGAGAAGAATGGGAGTAACTCCCCAAATACAGTTGTGCCAAGCTTGTAGCTTCATACCCAAGAAGACTCGAGGCTGTAATCGCTGACAAAGGTGCTTCAACAAAATATTGAGTAAAGGGTCTGAATACTTATGTATATGTGATATTACAGTCTTATTTTTTAATTTCTAAATTAGCAAAGACTTCACACACAGGTCAAATATATATATATATTTTTAAAATGTATTTATTATGGCTCCCGGGTGGTACAGCAGTCTAAGGCACTGCATCTCAGTGCTAGAGGCATCACAACAGGACACCCTGTTTCGAATCCAGGCTGTATCACAACCGGCCGTGATTGGAAATCCCATAGGGCGGCGCACAATTGGCCCAGCGTTGCCGGGGTATGCCATCATTGTAAATAAGAATTTGTTCTTAACTGACTTGCCTAGTTAAATAAACAATACATGTGATAATGACTGATACTGAGAATGAATGTGGAACAAAGGGGATATTTTGAAAGCAGTTGTCTGTTTGTTTTAATGTGACTGGCCATTTGGACCTTGGTTTATGGACTCAAGGTAAAGTTTCACTGTTAAATACACACTGCAAATATCTTCTCTGTTTTAGTTGACCAAAGCAGGTAGCTCACTGTTCGACAGTTCACTGTCCGACAGATCACCCAAAAATCTTAGTTAGTAGTTTATTGGATGATGGAAATCCCGTCATTTATTTGGGGTAAAGGTCGACATATTGATTGAGTTATAACATGTCTAGATAAAGACCAACAGTACCAGTCAAATGTTTGGACACACCTACTCATATTTTCTACCTACTCATCTTTTATTTATTTGACTATTTTCTACATTGCAGAATAATAATGCAGACATCAAAACTATGAAATAACATATGGAATCATGTAGTAACCAAAATCAAAATATATTTTATGAGATTCTTCAAATTAGTCACACTTTTCCTTGATGACAGCTTTGCAAACTATTGGCATTCTCTCAACCACCTTCATGAGGTAGTCACCTGGAATGCGTTTAAATTAACAGGTGTGCATTATTAAAAGTTAGTTTATGGAATTTATTTCAAATGGAAAAAAAATCAAATAAGCAAAGAGAAATTACAGTCCATCGTTACTTCAAGTGCAATCTCAAAAACCATCAAGCGCTATGATGAAACTGGCTCTCATGAGGATCGTCACAGGAACGGAAGACCCAGAGTTACCTCTGCTGCAGAGGATACTGATGGATTTAGTTCAAATGTAACATGTTTCAAGTTAAACTAGTTTGTTTGTATCCTGTTTAGTGAATGATTACTGTGAATTGCCTCGGATCAGAGCAGAGGGTCAGGCCCAGAAGATGGATAGCTAAACAAAGAGAGGACCATGGGCATTCTACAGGGCATTCTACAGGGCATTCTACAGGGGAAAGGAGGGAAACTCATTGGGGTCATAAAATGTATAGCTGGGGGGGGGGGTGACGCCTACAAGACGGTGGTGACTAAAAGGAGGGAAGAGTATAAGATGTGTTGTGTAACTTTCTAAAATGGATGCACTTAGCTGACTATATCCTTGGTAATAAACTCTTGAAACTTATCTTGAGCTTTCAATCCCTTATTGCAAAGAGGTAGCAATAGCATTTTTCTATATAAGTGAGGATCCTTTCATGAGAGTTACCGGCCTCAGAAATTGCTGTCCAAATAAATGCTTCTGAGAGTTCAAGTAACCGATACATCTCAAAGTCAACGGTTCAGAGGAGACTGCTTAAATCAGGCCTTCATGGTCGAATTGCTGCAAAGAAACCACTACTAAAGGACACCAATAAGAAGAAGATACTTGCTTGGGCCAAGATACATGAGCAATGGACATTTAGACCGGTGGAAATCTGTCCTTTGATCCAAATTTGAGATTTTTGGCTCAAACCGCCATGTCTTTGTGTGATGCAGAGTAGGTGAACGGATGACCTCCTCATGTGTGGTTCCCACCGTGAAGCATGGAGGAGGTGGTGTGATGGTGTGGGAGTGCTATGCTGGTGACACTGTCTGATTTATTTAGAATTCAAGGCTAACTTAACCAGCATGGCTACCACAGCATTCTACAGTGAAATGCCATCACATCTGGTTTACGCTTCGTGGGACTATCATTTGTTTTTCAACCGGACAATGACCCAAAACACTTCCAGGCTGTGTAAGGGCTATTTGACCAAGTAGGAGAGTGATGGAGGGCTGCATCAGAGGACATGGCCACATTTTTTAAATGTTTAACACAATCACCCGACCTCAACCCAATTGCGATGGTTTGGGATGAGTTGGACCACTGAGTGAAGGAAAAGCAGCTAAGAAGTGCTCAGCATATGTGGGAACTCCTTCAAGATGGTTGGAAAAGCATTCCTCATAAAGCTGGTTGAGAGAATCCCAAGCGTGTGCAAAGCTGTCATAATATATATATATATGTTTTACCTTTATTTAACTAGGCAAGTCAGTTAAGAACAAATTCTTATTTTACAACGACTGCCTACCCCGGCCAAACCCTCGGGATCACAGCTCGGGAGCAAAACAGGGTCTGTAGTGACGCCTATAGCACTGAGATGCAGTGCCTTAGACCGCTGCGCCACTCAGGAGCGAATGGAGGCAAAGGGTGGTTACTTTGAAGAATCTTTGAAGAAAGAATCTTTGAAGAAAAAATACATGTTGATTTGTTTAACATTTTTTGGGTTACTACATGATTCCATGTAGTATTGTTTCATAGTTTTGAAGTCTTCACTACTATTCTACAATGTAGAAAATAGTAAAAAATTAAGAAAAACCCTTGAATGAGTAGATGGGATCCAAACTTTTGACTGGTACTGTACATATTGATTTGAGTTATAACATGTCTTGATAAAGACCTACATATTGATTGGTTTGAGTAGGATGTATCCCCCTAATGGTTAAGGTTAGGATTTGGGGTCATAAATCTGTTACCTCTCACCCTGTAGATGGCAGACCAGCAGGCGGCCATGTTTGGTGAGTGCTGCTTCGACATCGGTGATGTGAAGATCACCATGGGAACGGGCACCTTCATGAACATCAACACTGGGAGCAAGCCACACACGTCTGTGGCCGGTACGTAGCTAACTGCTTCATCACAGAACTATGAGGCAGATATTTCACCGCATGTAGAAATTAGGTTGACATTCTGCACATTTTTTTTAATCAATGAAACATTTCATCTCAATACAGTTTTCTGTTTCGAAAACTAGAATCTGTTACAGAGTGGACTAAGTTTTGTAGACTTTGCCCTTTGCTAAAGTTATACAAAAAATGGTCTTGTTTAGGAGTGCAAGGGTGAATTGAGTAATTATTGCACATGCGTGCTTCACAGAGTAGGCGTTCCCTAATGGAATTATGGAAATACATGCTGGAACGCGCCAATAAGCTCTCGCTAGCTCATGCTTGGCTCTGCCCAGCCCCTTGCTTGGCTCTGCCCAGCCCCTTGCTTGGCTCTGCCCAGCACCTTGCTTGGCTCTGCCCAGCCCCTTGCTTGGCTCTGCCCAGCCCCTTGCTTGGCTCTGCCCAGCCCCATGCTTGGCCCCGCCCAGCCTCTTGCTTGGCTCTGCCCAGCCCCTTGCTTGGCTCTGCCCAGCCCCTTGCTTGTTCTGCCCACTAGGATTTAATTGCTGCCATTGGAAACCTCTATCTTGGGTTAGTTATTCAAATGACTCGGATATGGACATAGTCCCACATAGCTAGCTCAAGGCTACGTCCTGCCTCAGAGATGAACATGGTCTCACTTACCATCACCCTCAGTATGAGAAGTATGCTGAACGGGGAAATCTCTATTGAAATAGCTTTAAAGCTGAGGGCTATGCTTAATCGGTGACAAGAAAATTGGCCCTCAACGTCAACATGCAATCAGGCCTACACACTCACTCATTCATGGACACATGGGCTAAGTCGGGGCTGGTAAAAATCCTCCTTAAGAGCTACTGGCTGGGCAGGCTTTTGTTCAATCCCTGCTCTAAAACACCAGATTCTAAACTGTAAGCAGGTTTATTCCACAAACATAAACTCAGCCCAGAGCCCTATGAAAGGGTTCAAGTTCTCCATCACATTGGATTCTGGAGAGATCAGTGTAGATCTGCAATAAAAAAATAATCTAAGGGGGGGGGGGGCATCCAACCTGATAGAGCTTGAGAGGATCTGCTGGGAAGAATGGGAGACGCTCTCCAAATACAGGTGTGCCAAGCTTGTAGCTTCGTACCCAAGAAGAGTCGATTCTGTAATCACTGCCAAGGGTGCTTCAACAAAGTACTGAGTAAAGGGTCTGAATACTTATGTAAACCTGTTTTTGCTTTGTCATTATGGGGTATTGTGTGTAGATTTGATGAGAATAAAACAAAATCATTTAATCATTTTTTAGAAGTAGACGGTAACGTAACAAAATGTGTAAAAGTCAAGGGAATACTTTCTGAATGCACTGTAAACTGTATTTTGTGGCTTTTGCTGAATGTGTTCAAATTATCTAAACCCGCGCTTTTGCAACTGCCTGTAAATACCCACAATCCATTTCAAAGTGAATAATGGCAGACCCTTGTGGCAAATGGCTTTTTTTGCGTATAGGCCTACTGTACCTCTGATTTGACTGTGGCACATTGGTTTGTGTAGACTCTGGTCCTGGATGAGACAGATGGTTTGATTTGGTTTTATTTACTGCAGTGTCTATTATTTGTCCAAAAGCTTTCTCACTCTATATTGCTATAGAATTTTCACAAATGTCTTATTATATGTAATTCTCAAACATTTTAAGACTTTCTGAAAATGGGAAAATGACCATATCTAAGTTCTCGCTTGTCAGAAAATGTACAAAAGTAGTGTAATATTTTTTCTGGTGGTGTATATAAACAGATTTTAATAATATTTTATGTTGCTAAAATTCTGTCAATTACATTTGTAAAGGGGCAATAACTTCAGTGATAATGCCCTCGAAGCCGGTGTTTGGAGGATATATTGGCACGGGTGTTGTTAGGCCCGAGACAAAGACGAGGGCCGGCAAACCTTACCACTATATCCTCCAAACACCGGCTTTTGAGGGCATTATCACTTTTATAACGGGTTAGCAAGATGTTACATGTTTTCATTCAAAACTTTATTTTGATTAATTTAATCATACTATTTCATTCTTCCACAAATTCAAATTTAGCGCTGACTCCCCCATGGAGTGATGTTTCAGAATTGTCTCAATTAAGAGTTCGGGGTTCAGGCGGACGAGCATTATCCACCATCGTAGTACAGATGAAGCCTGAGAAGGAATGTGAAGCTGGTTAGCTTTAGAAACCCAGAGAAGATCTAACTTGCTTTTGTAGTACATACCACTCAGATTCCCAGGCTTTTCATTTTGTTTTTCTTTTCACAAATATTTTTTTTGGGGGGGTGGTATTCCCTCCAGCTCAGTAAACAACAATATCAATGAATAAGACACTTTTACAACAAAAAAAGTATGCAGTTCAGACATTGTCCCAGGTTGTCATGGAAATCTGTTGCTTGTACAGGTCTCTACCCTGTTGTGGGGTGGAAGATCGGCCCAGAGGTGGTGTATCTAGCAGAGGGCAATGCAGCAGACACTGGCACAGCCATTAAGTGGGCACAGGAGCTGGGTGAGTCTGATAACTGGCATGATGCCTGTTTGGCAACAATCCAGGAGCTCTGTAATTAGGATATTCTCAAAGGTAAGGGGATAAACACCAACCATGCGTAATTCATATATTGATTCATATATTGATATTTGATAGAAAAAGGGCATGAAAACGCAACGTGCATATAAGTTCATATTTATCCCATAGTTTGGTGATGTCAGAGGAAGTGACATCAGTTGTGTCGTTCCAGAGCTGTTCTCAGATGTACGGGAGACGGATGCCATGGCCAACAGTGTGGCCAACTCGGATGGTGTGTGCTTCGTTCCCTCGTTTAGTGGCCTGCAGGTGAGTGTGTGTATGCGCACAGGAATGATTGAAGTGTGTGTGTGTGTGTGTGTTTGCTTGCACAGACACACAGACACACACGCGTATACTGTGTATTGGTTTCACAGTGAGAGTGTTAATGACAGTTGGGTGTGCCATCAGCCTATGAGTTTTGTGGTTTTGTGGGTGTTTCTGGGTGACCTTGGAAGTAGTGTCATCATGAATGTGTCTACAGTGTTGTCATAACGTCGTCTTTTCCTTCTCTGCCTACCTTTGTGCAACCAGCTTTTGTAAGTTTGTCTCTTGTTTCATTTCATGTGAGTTTACGCTCCCAAAGCATGCTGGAATAATGTTGTGTTTCTGTATATGCCTTTGTTTATGTGTGTGAAATGTTGTTTATATATGCTCTTGGCTTTGGTTATTTATGTATATATGTGTATGTATATGTAGGACCCTATAAAATCAGTACAATGTTTTGCCTGATTCCGTTTTCTCAGTTTTGTATTTACAATTTTCAGTTTTTTTCATATTATTTTCTGTTTTTGCCTTTCAAAATCACATTCTTTTTTTTTTATATAGAAAAACAACCAAAATGGATGTTCTATGTCCACAACAATGATTAAACCATATCAGAAGACTACTTTTGCGGTCTATGTAAAAAAATAAATACAAAAAATACATTTAGATTTTTCGGTGTAGTTACCCTGTAATGGAAGTGTGCAGCAGCCAGAAACCGTTGTTTGGCTAGCTGTGTTTCTGTGGCGATCATGTGATTGCAGAGTTTGCAAAACAAAATGGCCACTGGATTGATGCGAATAATCCTGATCTCATTCTGCCAGGCATATAGGCTACGTTGTAGTTTACATTTAACTGAGGAGGTTTTTTAGGAAAGCCTTTCTTTCTCTGCTTGCAGAAGGTTATCGTTAGCATCATCGCTATCAGCTACACAAAGTTTAGACATACGCGTGTACCCCCCACCCACACACACATTCCTGTCCCGTTGCAGGACAATACAAATCACTGTTGCATTTTGTTGATGTCTCATGATTAACTTGGGCAAGTTAATTAATTTTGTAATAAATTCAATACATTTATTTGAGTATTGTTGAAGTCCATTTGAATATCTAGATTCCGTGATTCTGTTTGCGTTCTCCACATCGTAGATTTTGTAGGGCCCTAGCTGTGGTGTGTCCTCACTATGTATGTTTAACGTGTTTGTGTGTTCACCAGGCTCCTTTAAACGATCCCAAAGCATGCGCCTCTTTCATGGGCCTAAAACCATCCACAACCAAGAGTCACCTGGTCCGAGCCATTCTGGAGTCTGTTGCATTTAGGTCAGTGTGTTTGCTTGAGAGTTTGTGCGTGCCTACGTGTGTGCGTAGATGTGTGTTGGCGATATTGGTCAAGTTATTAATATAAATTCTGAATTTATCGATAAAGATGAATTAATTGTGAAATGAATGTGAGCACAAAGGGACAAAATGGTGTTTTGAAGACCAAAATAGTAATAAGTAATCTATCTGAAGGTTCAAGTGCCTTCGGGAAAATATTCAGACCCCTTCACTTTTTCTACATTTTGTCAAGTTACAGCCTTGTTCTAAAAATGTATTAAGTCCAACATTTGTCTCAGCAATCTAGACAATACCTCAAAACGGACAAAGCAAAAAAAAAACTTTCTTTGGAAATTTTGGCAAATGTATTACAAATAAAAAACATTTTAATACCTTATTTAAATAATTATTCATACCCTGTTAAATTGAATTGATTGGACATGATTTGGAAAGGCACACCTGTCTATATAAAGTCCCACAGTTGACAGTGCATGTTCGAGCAAAAACCAAGCCATGAGGTCGAAGGAATTCTCCAGAGAGCTCCAGATCTGGGTCGAGGCACAGATCTGTGGAAGGGTACCAAAACATGTCTGCAGCATTGAAGATCCAAGAACACAGTGGCCTCCATCAATATTAAATGGAAGAAGTTTGGAACCACCAAGACTCTTCCTAGAGCTGGCCACATGGCCAAACTGAGCAATTGGGGGAGGAGGGCCTTGGTCATGGAGGTGACCAGGAACCCGATGGTCACTCTGACAAGAGCTCCAGAGTTCCTCTGTGAAGATGGGAGAAACTATCAGAAGGACAACCATCTCTGCAACTTTGCACCAATCAGGCCTTTATGGTAGAGTAAAAGACACATCACAGCCCACTTGGAGTTTGCCAAAAGGCGACGGTTCACCTACCAACAGGACAATGATCCTAACCACACAGCCAAGACAACGCAGGAGTGGCTTCGGGACAAGTCTCAAAGTCTGGCAACGACAATCATACCACTCTCAAAGTAGGTCACTCATTTTACCCATTCTAACGTTCAATCAAACAGTAACTGAATGCCTCGATGCCCGTCTGCCTGCTTTATATAGCAAGCCACGGCCACATGACTCACTTTTGTAGGATCAATCCATTTTCCTGAACTGGGTGATGTACCTAATAATAAACTGTCCACGTGTATATTTGAAGATGGTATACACTGATGTGTGTGTGTTTGTGTTTGTGTGTGTGCCATTTCGTAGGAACAAGCAGCTCTATGAGACGATGCTTAGAGAAACACACATTCCCATCAGGAAGATCAGGTAGGCCTACAGTGGAGTACTCCCTATATGTTTCAGATCATCTCAAACCATTCTTTAGATTGTGTTGATGTATTGATCGGTGATTGTTACTGATTTTACGGATCTCTCTAGAGTGCGTGAAAAAGTATTTGTCCCCTTTCACTCAATAACTAGTTGTTCCACCTTTAGCTGCAATGACTCCAACCAAACGCTTCCTGGAGTTGTTGATCAGTCTCTCATGTCGCTTATGGAGGAATTTTGTCCCACTCTTCCATGCAGAACTGCTTTAGCTCAGCAACATTTGTGGGTTTTCAAGCATGAACTGCTCGTTTCAAGTCCTGCCACAACATCTCAATTGGAATTAGGTCTGGACTTTGACTTGGCTGTTCCAAAATTTCAAATGTGTGGCTTTTTAGCCATTTTCACGTAGGCTTGATTGTGTGCTTTGGATCATGTGTCTTGCTGCGTCACGTGTCTTACTGCGTCACGTGTCTTGCTGCATCACGTGTCTTACTGCGTCACGTGTCTTACTGCGTCACGTGTCTTACTGCGTCACGTGTCTTACTGCGTCACGTGTCTTACTGCGTCACGTGTCTTACTGCGTCACGTGTCTTGCTGCATCACGTGTCTTACTGCGTCACGTGTCTTACTGCGTCACGTGTCTTACTGCGTCACGTGTCTTACTGCGTCACGTGTCTTACTGCGTCACGTGTCTTACTGCGTCACGTGTCTTACTGCGTCACGTGTCTTGCTGCGTCACGTGTCTTACTGCGTCACGTGTCTTACTGCGTCACGTGTCTTACTGCGTCACGTGTCTTACTGCGTCACGTGTCTTGCTGCGTCACGTGTCTTACTGCGTCACGTGTCTTGCTGCGTCACGTGTCTTGCTGCGTCACGTGTCTTGCTGCGTCACGTGTCTTACTGCGTCACGTGTCTTACTGCGTCACTTGTCTTGCTGCGTCACGTGTCTTGCTGCGTCACGTGTCTTACTGCGTCACGTGTCTTACTGCATCACGTGTCTTACTGCATCACGTGTCTTACTGCGTCATCTGTCTTGCTGCGTCACGTGTCTTACTGCATCACGTGTCTTACTGCATCACGTGTCTTACTGCATCATCTGTCTTGCTGCGTCACGTGTCTTACTGCATCATCTGTCTTGCTGCATCACGTGTCTTACTGCATCACGTGTCTTACTGCATCATCTGTCTTGCTGCATCACGTGTCATACTGCATCACGTGTCTTACTGCATCACGTGTCTTACTGCATCACGTGTCTTACTGCGTCACGTGTCTTGCTGCGTCACGTGTCTTGCTGCGTCACGTGTCTTGCTGCGTCACGTGTCTTGCTGCGTCACGTGTCTTGCTGCGTCACGTGTCTTGCTGCGTCACGTGTCTTGCTGCGTCACGTGTCTTACTGCGTCACGTGTCTTACTGCGTCACTTGTCTTGCTGCGTCACGTGTCTTGCTGCGTCACGTGTCTTACTGCGTCACGTGTCTTACTGCGTCACGTGTCTTACTGCATCACGTGTCTTACTGCGTCATGTGTCTTGCTGCGTCACGTGTCTTACTGCATCACGTGTCTTACTGCATCACGTGTCTTGCTGCGTCACGTGTCTTGCTGCGTCACGTGTCTTGCTGCGTCACGTGTCTTGCTGCGTCACGTGTCTTGCTGCGTCACGTGTCTTGCTGCGTCACGTGTCTTACTGCGTCACGTGTCTTACTGCGTCATGTGTCTTACTGCATGACCCAGCAAGACATGGTGCTTCCAGGTGCTTTTTTTAAATTTTTTAGCAAACTTGAGTCCACTTTTTGAACGAGATGTGTCCCCTTATGTCTGGCTAAAACCAAACACAAACCTCAGGAAAGGACCTTCCCCAAACATAGTTGGAAGCACAGAAACGTTTAGAATGTTGTATGCTGTAGTGTTAAGATTTCCCTTCACTGGAACTAAGGGGCCCGAACCATGAAAAACAAACATCCATTTATTGCTCCTCCACCAAACCGTACTGTTGGCATTATACATTGGGGCAGGTAGCATTCGGTATTGCGCATAGTGATCTCAGGCTTGTGTGTGGCTGCTCGGCCATGGAAATCCATTTCATGAAGCTCCCGACTAACAGTTCTTGTGCTGACGTTGCTTCCAGAGGCAGTTTGGAACTCGATAGTGAGTGTTGCAACCGAAAACAGACCATTTTTACGTGCTACGCACTTCAGCGCTCTGCGGTAACGTTCTGTGAGCTTGTGTGGCCTACCACTTCGCGGCTGAACCGTTGTTGCTCCTAGACGTTTCCACTTCACAATAACAGTACTTACAGTTGACCGGGGCAGCTCTAACAGGGCAGAAATTTGATGAAGTGACTTGTTGGAAAGGAGGCATCCTATGACGGTGCCATGTTGAACGTCACTGAGCTCTTCAGGAAGGCCATTATATTGCCAATGTTTGTCTATGGAGATTGCATGGCTATGTGCTCGACTTTATACACCTGTCAGCAACGGCTGTGGCTGAAATACTAATTTGAAGGGGTGTCCACATACTTTTGTATTTTTATATTTATATATATGTCTATCAATCATGAATCCTCAATGATTTGTGTGTGTGAGACAGGAGTGTGCAAATATATTTATATATTCTGAGGTGCATGTGTGTCTGATTTATTATTTGTGTGTATGCAGGGCGGACGGTGGCATTTGTACCAATGACTTTGTCATGCAGCTGACTGCGGACCTGTTTGGCAGGAAGGTCGCTCGGCCGACCCAACACGAAATGTCCTGCCTGGGGGCAGCCTTCGTTGCTGGACTGGAAGTTGGTACGTCCCGCACACACACACACACACACACACACACACACACACACACACACACACACACACACACACACACATACACACACACACACACACATACACACGCACACACACACATACACGCACACACACACATACACACACATACACAGAGGAACCAGGCTATGAGGGGTGGCCAGTCCTCTTCTGGCTGTGCCGGGTGGAGATTATAGCAGAACATGGCCAAGATGTTCAAATGTTCATAAATGACCAGCATGGTCAAATAATAGTAATCACAGTGAACATGTCAGGGTTCCATAGCAGCAGGCAGAACAGTTGAAACTGGAGCAGCAGCATGGCCAGGTGGACAACAAGGAGTCATCATGCCAGGTAGACCTGAGGCATGGTCCTAGGGCTCAGGTCCTCCGAAAGAGAGAATTAGAGAGAGCATACTTAAATTCACACAGGCCACCTGATAAGACAGGAGAAATACTCCAGATATAACAGACTGACCCTAGCCCCCCGACACAAACTACTGCAGCATAATGATACTCCGAGGACACCCCCGGACAGGGCCAAATGGGCAGGATATAACTCCACCCACTTTGCCAAAGCACAGCCCCCACACCACTAGAAGGATATCTTCAACCACCAACCCACCATCCTGAGACAAGGCCGAGTATAGCCCACAAAGATCTCCACCAAGGCACAACCCAAAGGGGGGCTCCAACCCAGACAGGAAGAGCCCATCAGTGACTCAACCAACTCAAGTGACGCACCCCTCCTAGGGGACGGCATGAAAGAGCACCAGTAAGCCAGTGACTCAGCCCCTGTAATAGGGTTAGAGGCAGAGAATCCCAGTGGAGAGAGGGGAACCGGCCAGGCAGAGACAGCAAGGGCGTCGTTGCTCCAGTGCCTTTCCGTTCACCTTCACACTCCTGGGCCAGACTACACTCAATCATAGGACCTATTGAAGAGATGAGTCTTCAATAAAGACTTAAAGGTTGAGACTGAGTCTGCATCTTTCACATGGGTAGGCAGACCATTCCATAAAAATGGAGCTCTATAGGAGAAAGCCCTGCCTCTAGCTGTTTGCTTAGAAATTCTAGGGACAATTCGGAGACCTGCGTCTTGTGACCGTAGCGTACGTGTAGGTATGTACAGCAGGATCAAATTGGAAAGATGGGTAGGAGCAAGCCCATGTAATGCTTTGTAGGTTAACAGTAAAACCTTGAAATCAGCCCTTGCCTTAACAGGAAGCCAGTTTAGAGAGGCTAGCACTGGACTAATATGATCACATTTTTTGGTTCTAGTCAGGATTCTAGCAGCCGTATTAAGCACTAACTGAAGTTTATTTAGTGCTTTATCCGGGTAGCCGGAAAGTAGAGCATTGCAGCAGACTAGCCTAAAAGTAACAAAAGCATGGATACATTTTTCTGCCTAATTTTTGGACAGAAAATGTCAGATTTTTGCAATGTTACTACGTAAATGGAAAAAAGCTGTCCTTGACACCATCGTGATATGTTTGTCAAAAGAGAGATCAGGATCCATAATAACGCTGAGGCCCTTCACAGTTTGAGATGACTGTACAACCATCAAGATAAATTTTCGGATTCAACAGAATATCCCTTTGTTTCTTGGGACCTAGAATCACTGCAACAGAAACTTAATCTCACCCTGTCTCTCTCTCTCTCTCTCTCTCTCGCTGCGTCTCTCTCTCTCGCTGCGTCTCTCTCTCTCGCTGCGTCTCTCTCTCTCGCTGCGTCTCTCTCTCTCGCTGCGTCTCTCTCTCTCTCGCTGCCTGTCTCTCTCTCTCGCTGCCTGTCTCTCTCTCTCTCGCTGCCTGTCTCTCTCTCTCTCGCTGCCTCTCTCTCTCTCTCTCTCTCTCTCTCTCTCTCTCTCTCTCTCTCTCTCTCTCTCTCTCTCTCTCTCTCTCTCTCTCTCTCTCTCTCTCTCTCTCTCTCTCTCTCTCTCTCTCTCGCTGCCTCTCTCTCTCTCGCTGCCTCTCTCTCTCTCGCTGCCTCTCTCTCTCTCGCTGCCCCTCTCTCTCTCGCTGCCCCTCTCTCTCTCGCTGCCTCTCTCTCTCTCTCGCTGCCTCTCTCTCTCTCTCTCTCTCTCTCTCTCTCTCTCTCTCTCTCTCTCTCTCTCTCTCTCTCTCTCTCTCTCTCTCTCTCTCTCTCTCTCTCTCTCGCTGCCTCTCTCTCTCTCTCTCTCTGCTGCTCTCTCTCTCTCTCTCTCTCTCGCTGCCTCTCTCTCTCTCTCTCTCGCTGCCTCTCTCTCTCTCTCTCGCTCCCTCTCTCTCTCTCTCTCTCTCTCGCTGCCTCTCTCTCTCTCTCTCGCTGCCTCTCTCTCTCGCTGCCCCTCTCTCTCCTCTCTCTCTCGCTGCCCCTCTCTCTCCTCTCTCTCTCGCTGCCCCTCTCTCTCCTCTCTCTCTCGCTGCCCCTCTCTCTCTCTCGCTGCCCCTCTCTCTCTCTCTGTCTCTCTCTCTCTCTCTCTCTGTCTCTCTCTCTCTCGCTGTCTCTCTCTCTCTCGCTGTCTCTCTCTCTCTCGCTGTCTCTCTCTCTCTCTCGCTGTCTCTCTCTCTCTCTCGCTGTCTCTCTCTCTCTCTCGCTGTCTCTCTCGCTGTCTCTCTCTCTCTCTCGCTGTCTCTCTCGCTGTCTCTCTCTCTCTCTCTCTCTCCTCTGCCCCTCTCTCTCTCTCTCTCTCTCGCTGTCTCTCTCTCTCGCTGTCTCTCTCTCTCGCTGTCTCTCTCTCTCGCTGTCTCTCTCTCTCTCGCTGCCTCTCTCTCTCTCGCTGCCTCTCTCTCTCTCGCTGTCTCTCTCTCTCGCTGTCTCTCTCTCTCGCTGTCTCTCTCTCTCTCGCTGTCTCTCTCTCTCTCGCTGTCTCTCTCTCTCTCGCTGTCTCTCTCTCTCTCGCTGTCTCTCTCGCTGTCTCTCTCTCTCTCTCGCTGTCTCTCTCTCTCTCTCGCTGCCTCTCTCTCTCTCTCTCTCGCTGCCTCTCTCTCTCTCTCTCTCGCTGCCTCTCTCTCTCTCTCTCTCTCTGCTCCTCTCTCTCTCTCTCTCGCTGCCTCTCTCTCTCTCTCTCTCTCTCTCTCTCTCGCTGCCTCTCTCTCTCTCTCTCTCTCTCTCGCTGCCTCTCTCTCGCTGCCTCTCTCTCTCTCTCTCTCGCTGCCTCTCTCGCTGCCTCTCTCTCTCCCTCTCTCGCTGCCTCTCTCTCGCTGCCTCTCTCTCTCTCTCTGCTCTCTCTCTCTCCCTCTCTCGCTGCCTCTCTCTCGCTGCCTCTCTCTCTCTCGCTGCCTCTCTCGCTGCCTCCCTCTCTTGCTGCCTCTCCCTCTCTTGCTGCCTCTCTCTCTCTTGCTGCCTCTCTCTCTCTCGCTGCCTCTCTCTCTCTCGCTGCCTCTCTCTCTCTCGCTGCCTCTCTCTCTCTCGCTGCCTCTCTCTCTCTCTCTCTCTCTCTCTCTCTCGCTGCCTCTCTCTCTCTCGCTGCCTCTCTCTCTCTCGCTGCCTCTCTCTCTCTCGCTGCCTCTCTCTCTCTCGCTGCCTCTCTCTCTGCCTCTCTCTCTCTCTCTCTCTCTCTCGCTGCCTCTCTCTCTCTCTCTCTCGCTGCCTCTCTCTCTCTCTCTCTCCCTCTCTCTCTCTCTCTCTCGCTGCCTCTCTCTCTCTCTCTCGCTGCCTCTCTCTCTCTCTCTCTCTCGCTGCCTCTCTCTCTCTCTCTCTCTCGCTGCCTCTCTCTCTCTCTCTCTCGCTGCCTCTCTCTCTCTCTCTCTCGCTGCCTCTCTCTCTCTCTCTCTCGCTGCCTCTCTCTCTCTCTCTCTCTGCCTCTCTCTCTCTCTCTCTCGCTGCCTCTCTCTCTCTCTCTCTCGCTGCCTCTCTCTCTCTCTCTCTCGCTGCCTCTCTCTCTCTCTCTCTCTGCCTGCCTCTCTCTCTCTCTCTCTCTCGCTGCCTCTCTCTCTCTCTCTCTCTCTGCCTCTCTCTCTCTCTCTCGCTGCCTCTCGCTGCCTCTCTCTCTCTCTCTCGCTGCCTCTCTCTCTCTCTCGCTGCCTCTCTCTCTCTCTCTCTCTCGCTGCCTCTCTCTCTCTCTCTCTCTCTCTCTCTCTCTCTCTCTCTCTCTCTCTCTCTCTGCTCTCTCTCTCTCTCTCTCTCTCTCGCTGCCTCTCTCTCTCTCTCTCTCTCTCTCTCTCTCTGCCTCCTCTCTCTCTCTCTCTCTCGCTGCCTCTCTCTCTCGCTGCCTCTCTCTCTCTCTCTCGCTGCCTCTCTCTCTCTCGCTGCCTCTCTCTCTGTCTCTCTCTAGGCTTCTGGAAGAGTCAGGAGGAGCTGAAGAAACTACAGCGCACTGACCGAGTCTTCCTACCTCGGAATTTGTACAGAGTGGGTGATGGGGGCACGGAGGGCGAGTACACACCCATTCTGCAGAGATGGGAACAGGCGCTGAAACGCTCCATGAACTGGTACGGCAATCCATGAGGCTCGTAGGACAGTGAGACGGACGTAGGCTTACAGTTGGGTGGACGCACAGACGGGACCTCTGGTGCTGCTAACCAAAGCCCAATGACTGCCACTATGATGTCTGACCTCTCAATAGTATCTCTCTGTCCATGGGTTGGACAGATGGGGAAAATACTTATTTTAAAAAAAAATCGTATTATTCGAAGTAAACGCTTGTCTGACATGACTAGATCTGTAAAATGTAGTATAATCCAACTGTGTTATATTAGTGACTATGTCAAGTAAGGAAGGATAGGACGAAGGAGAATGCATTTGAAAAATATTGGAACTGGGTTTTAGGACCGAGTGGACCTCTAATGCTGCTGAACCTTATGACCTTTTGACTTGAGGCCCTGGCCAGGCGATCAAGATTATTTTGACCCCATACAACCTTACCTAACTCATTACAGCACACGAGGAAAACGTTTTCTGAACGTTTCACGACCGTGAACTAAACTGACTTTCTCGTAGTAGTCTCTCCCTGTTCCAGTGTTTTCATTGTGTCTGATGGACACCACCCAGGTGTCTAGTCTCTCCCTGTTCCAGTGTTTTCATTGTGTCTGATGGACACCACCCAGGTGTCTAGTCTCTCCCTGTTCCAGTGTTTTCATTGTGTCTGATGGACACCACCCAGGTGTCTAGTCTCTCCCTGTTCCAGTGTTTTCATTGTGTCTGATGGACACCACCCAGGTGTCTAGTCTCTCCCTGTTCCAGTGTTTTCATTGTGTCTGATGGACCCCACCCAGGTGTCTAGTCTCTCCCTGTTCCAGTGTTTTCATTGTGTCTGATGGACACCACCCAGGTGTCTAGTCTCTCCCTGTTCCAGTGTTTTCATTGTGTCTGATGGACACCACCCAGGTGTCTAGTCTCTCCCTGTTCCAGTGTTTTCATTGTGTCTGATGGACACCACCCAGGTGTCTAGTCTCTCCCTGTTCCAGTGTTTTCATTGTGTCTGATGGACCCCACCCAGGTGTCTAGTCTCTCCCTGTTCCAGTGTTTTCATTGTGTCTGATGGACACCACCCAGGTGTCTAGTCTCTCCCTGTTCCAGTGTTTTCATTGTGTCTGATGGACCCCACCCAGGTGTCTAGTCTCTCCCTGTTCCAGTGTTTTCATTGTGTCTGATGGACACCACCCAGGTGTCTAGTCTCTCCCTGTTCCAGTGTTTTCATTGTGTCTGATGGACACCACCCAGGTGTCTAGTCTCTCCCTGTTCCAGTGTTTTCATTGTGTCTGATGGACCCCACCCAGGTGTCTAGTCTCTCCCTGTTCCAGTGTTTTCATTGTGTCTGATGGACACCACCCAGGTGTCTAGTCTCTCCCTGTTCCAGTGTTTTCATTGTGTCTGATGGACACCACCCAGGTGTCTAGTCTCTCCCTGTTCCAGTGTTTTCATTGTGTCTGATGGACACCACCCAGGTGTCTAGTCTCTCCCTGTTCCAGTGTTTTCATTGTGTCTGATGGACACCACCCAGGTGTCTAGTCTCTCCCTGTTCCAGTGTTTTCATTGTGTCTGATGGACACCACCCAGGTGTCTAGTCTCTCCCTGTTCCAGTGTTTTCATTGTGTCTGATGGACACCACCCAGGTGTCTAGTACTGGAATAGATCAAATATGTAGAATGGAGATGAGCTACAAGAGGAAACTGAACCAAACCATGTGACCTCTGGTGGTTACTATCCACCCATGCTAGAACCAATGGATTCCCATTGAGACCAATACTCTGTGTATTTCCAGTGAGACCATAAATACACGTTTTATGAGATACAAGATTGGCTCACCTTCTGTGGGCCTTCATATATATATATATTTCTTTTTAAAAATTGGAATAAAAAACTATAAGCAAATTATATTAATTCTTATGGTCATAAATTGAATGAATGGTCCCTTCTCAGAAATCATCAGTAACTGCTCTCTACGGTGTACCATCTCTATTGCCTGGTTGGTTACCCAGACTCCTTGCTCTGGCCAAACGCTTACGCCAGGCCTGCTGACGTTAGTTTCTTCTCCGAGTCTGGATCTGAGTACCTGCCTGACAAGTTCTAGAATGTAAACGCATTTGAACTGTTCTGACCCTGAATAAAAACCTACTTGGACCTTAAAGTGGTAGGTAGCCTAGTGGTTAGAGTTGGGCCAGTAACCCAAAGGTTGCTGGATCGAATCTATGATCTGACGAGGTAATAATCTGTCGTTCTGCCCCTGAACAAGGCAGTTAACCCACTGTTCCTAGACCGTATTTGTAAATAAGAATTTGTTCTCGTAAAATAAATAAATAAAGCAATATGTGTCGTTCTTCTTTTCAGTTTGCTGCAGCTAGTGACTGGAACGGGCTGCAACAAACACTCAAACTAGACAGTTTTTCTTCTCATTTATCTTTATTCAAAGACTCAATCATGGACACTCTTACTGACAGTTGTGGCTGATTTGTGTGATGTATTCTTGTCTCTACCTTCTTGCTCTTTGTGCTGTTGTCTGTGCCCAATAATGTTTGTACCGTGTTTTGTGTTGCTACCATGTTGTTGTCATGTTGTGTTGCTACCATACTGTGTTGTCATGTGCTGTTGCCTTGCTATGTTGTCTTAGGTCTCTCTTTTATGTAGTGTTGTCTCACTTGTCGTGATGTGTGTTTTGTCCTATATTTGTTTTTATATTAAAAATATATATATTTTTAATCCCAGTCCGTCCCCAGCCTTTTTGTTTGTTGGGAGGCCGTCATTGTAAATAAGAATTTGTTCTTAACTGACTTGCCTAGTTGAATAAATCAATAAAATAAATAAACATAGAGAGAAATAACATATTGGATGTCATGTAAAGGCTCTATAAAGGCTCATGCATACTTATAACAAGATTTAAAGCATTATACTGAAGGCATGAAGTAAATTATCACACAATCTTTTAATCAGTCAGTGTTGGTAGACCGTGTCAAGTGCCTCATTGCAGTTCCCCCCCGTGTCCAGGAGAGGGAGCTTGTCACTGCTTTTCAACAGAGTTCAGGAACACCATGGACAATTCTACACATATGATGCATATACTGTTGGCTCTCAAAAGGCTTCCTCTCCTTGTCTACTCTCCTCTGTCTCTGCACTAATACGAGGGTTGTGTACGGCGGTAGGCCACTGGGACACTTGTTTTCACTGATCCAGAACTTTTTCAGAGCAGCGTAATGAACGAAGGAAAGGTGACAAGGAGACTATAGGATTTGATAGAATGACCTAATATAATACTTTTGAGTATCGACCCTCATTTGCCTGCATGCTTGAATCAGAAACTCTTATTTTTATGTATGTTTAATGTTCTTACAGACACTGATTATTGTGATTGTGGTTTACATGAACTGGAAAGACTTGAACTGTTATTGGAGAGGAATATTGCACAGTGTTACTTTAGCCCCGTGTTATTATGAACTAAGAGAAAGTATCTGTTGTCTCTGTTTCTGCCATTTCAATGGACTGAGTGCTTCCAACAGCCTACATGGAGATCGTGCTGCTTAATTCTGGCCCTTATGGGCCACCATACCCTAATGTACTATTGGATATTTGTGACATTTTTACAAATGTATTGTATTGTATTGCTATCCATCTCTCTCCATTTCTGTTGTCTGCCTACCCCCCCCAAAGAACATCAAATGAAGGAGATTACATGTTATCAAATAGGATGCTGATGTTTTAACACTTGAACAAGACTATTTGAAACCCTACTCTTTATGTATAACTGTTGTTAAAACAGTTGCCAAGTACTTACTTGTAAGCACGAAACATTTTTGATTTGTCTATACATTGTTAACCATTTGTCTGTGGATACAATTGGGAGAATAGTGTTGTGTAATAATGGTTACACGGTTAATAGTAACATTAAAATCTTACATGATATAAATGATTGTACTTTGTGGTCAATTACTAGCCTGTGCTGAATCACTGTCTCTTTCTGCTTTAACTTTTTTTGTTGATGTCCTGCTAAACATTGGCATGGAACACATTGAAAATGCACTTCCCAGAGGAGACTGTCAGCCCCTAAAAACATGGGAAAGGCAGTTCCACAGAAAGTTGGTCAATTGGCTTAGAGCAGAGGTTTATGGGAAACCACTTGCACCCAGAGACTTGTGGGAAATAGAGCCCTCAGATGCCATTTTAATGATTGGCTCTCGTCAGCGGCAGTGATGCGGTCACTGTTGCCACGGCAACGGACGGATGAATTGAGAGAAAAAATTAACTGTATTCTTGCTCATTGTGCTGGTATGAGAGAGAGCGGGGGGGACTAATTGGGCACACAGAGAAGGGCTCTGCAGACAATGAGAGGAGTGTGAGTGTGTATGATCTCCCTCTTGCTGACACATACACACAGGTCCTGTTTTGCCTGTGGGTTGATGTCGCAGGGTAAATGTGTTCGAGTCAGAGACCTGGGCCATGAATCAATACACTAATCCCAATATGGCAAAACATATTTACTCTGTGTGCCAGAGAATCAATTCGCTTAAGTGTGTGAGTGCTTGAGTGAGAAGCGGCAGGTAACCTAGTGGTTAGAGTGTTGGGCCAGTAACCGAAAGGTTGCTGGATCAAATCCCCGAACTGACAAGGTCAAAATCTGTCGTTAACCCCACTGTTCCCCCGGGCGCTGAAGACGTGGATGTCGATTAAGAGGGGATGAGTTGAATGCAGAAGCCACAGTTCAAATGTGGAAGATTCAGTTGTACATCTGACTTATCTTTCCCTAATAATTTGGTGGTTGCAGATATTTGTCCTGTTTCACATCGACTTCCAAATCAACAGTAGCAGATGAAGTGCCTTGCTAAAGGGCACATCAACACACCCGCACACGGGTTGGAGTGTGGCCTTGGTGGTAATTATGTTCGATAGCTGTACTTCACTCTCCCTTGGGTCCACAAATCCTACTGTGATAGGATTCTGTGCTATCTTTATCTCTCCCTCTCCCCCTCCCTCTCGCTCTCTCTCTCTCTCACTCAGCCTGCTTACATTGTATTTAAGTTATTCTGTATTTCAATGGCAATTGTTTAAAGCACCAAATATTTAAGTATGTAGGCTACAGTAGCATAGTATGTAGGCCACAGTAGCATAGTATGTAGGCCACAGTAGCATAGTATGTAGGCCACAGTAGCATAGTATGTAGGCTACAGTAGCATAGTATGTAGGCTACAGTAGCATAGTATGTAGGCTACAGTAGCATAGTATGTAGGCTACAGTAGCATAGTATGTAGTCCACAGTAGCATAGTATGTAGTCCACAGTAGCATAGTATGTAGGCTACAGTAGCATAGTATGTAGGCTACAGTAGCATAGTATGTAGTCCACAGTAGCATAGTATGTAGTCCACAGTAGCATAGTATGTAGGCTACAGTAGCATAGTATGTAGGCTACAGTAGCATAGTATGTAGTCCACAGTAGCATAGTATGTAGGCTACAGTAGCATAGTATGTAGGCTACAGTAGCATAGTATGTAGGCTACAGTAGCATAGTATGTAGTCCACAGTAGCATAGTATGTAGGCTACAGTAGCATAGTATGTAGGCTACAGTAGCATAGTATGTAGGCTACAGTAGCATAGTATGAGAGACAGACAGAGAGAGAGCCAGCCAGCCAGCCAGCCAATGTTTTTTTCCCCCCCACCTTTATCTAACCAGGCAGGCTGGGCTTCCTCGCACTACGCACGAACGCCAAGCAGATGCTTCACATTTATACATCTGGTGAAATATCTGTCTCATTTTTATTTTTTATTTCACCTTTTATTTAACCAGGTAAGCCAGTTGAGAACAAGTTCTCATTTACAACTGCGACCTGGCCAAGATAAAGCAAAGCAGTGTGACACAGACAACAACACAGAGTTACACATGGAGTAAACAATAAACAAACCAATAACACAATAAACAAGTCAATGACACAGTAGAAAAAAGAAAGTCTAGATACATTGTGTGCAAAAGGCATGAGGAGGTAGGAAATAAATAGGCCATAGGAGCGAATAATTACAATTTAGCAGATTAACACTGGAGTGATAAATGAGCAGATGATGATGTGCAAGTAGAGATACTGGTGTGCAAAAGAGCAGAAAAGTAAATAAAATAAAAACACTACGTGGATGAGGTAGGTAGATTGGGTGGGCTATTTACAGATGGACTATGTACAGATGCAGCGATCGGCTAGCTGCTCAGATAGTTGATGTTTAAAGTTGGTGAGGGAAATAAAAGTCTCCAACTTCAGCGATTTTTGCAATTCGTTCCTGTCTCTGGCAGCAGAGAACTGGAAGGAAATGCGGCCAAATGAGGTGTTGGCTTTGGGGATGACCAGTGAGATATACCTGCTGGAACGTATGCTATGGGTGGGTGTTGTTATTGCGACCAGTAAACTGAGATAAGGCGGAGCTTTACCTAGCATAGACTTTTAGGTGACCTGGAGCCAGTGGGTCTGGTGACGAATATGTAGCGAGGGCCAGCCGATTAGAGCATACAGGTCGCAGTGGTAGGTGGTACGAGGTGATTTGGTAACAAAACGGATGGCACTGTGATCGACTGCATCCAGTCTGCTGAGTAGAGTATTGGAAGCTATTTTGTAGATGACATCACCGAAGTCGAGGATCGGTAGGATAGACAGTTTTACTAGGGTAAGTTTGGCAGCGTGAGTGAAGGAGGCTTTGTTGCGAAATAGAAAGCCGATTCTAGATTTGTTTATGAATTGGAGATGTTTAATATGAGTCTGTAAGGAGAGTTTACAGTCTAACCAGACAACTAGGTATTTATAGTTGTCCACATATTATAGGTCGGAACTGTCCAGGGTGGTGATGCTAGTCGGGCGAGCGGGTGCGGGCAGTGAACGGTTGAAAAGCATGCATTTGGTTTTGTTAGTGTTTAAGAGCAGTTGGAGGCCAAGGAAGGAGTGTTGTATGGCATTGAAGCTCGTTTGGAGGTTAGTTAGCACAGTGCCTAAGGAAGGGCCAGAAGTATACAGAATGGTGTCGTATGCGTAGATCAGGGAATCGCCCGCAGCAAGAGCTACATCATTGATATATACAGAGAAAAGAGTCGACCCGAGAATTGAACCCTGTGGTACCCCCATAGAGACTGCCAGAGGTCTGGACAACATGCCCTCCAATTTGACACACTGAACTCTGTCTGCAAAGTAGTTGGTGAACCAGGCGAGCCTTGACAACAGCTTTGCACACTCCTGGCATTCTCTCAGCCAGCTTCATGAGGTAGTCACCTGGAATGCATTTAAATGAACAGGTGTGACTTTTTAAAAGTTAATTTGTGGAATTTCTTTCCTTCTTAAAGCGTTTGAGCCAATCAGTTGTGTTATCATAGGGTGGGGGAGTATACAGAAGATAGCTGTATTTGGTAAAATACCAAGTCCATAATATGGCAAGAACAGCTCAAATAAGCAATGAGAAGAAAAAAAACATCAAGCGCTATGATGAAACCTTCTCTCATGAGGACAGCCACAGGAAAGGAAGACCCAGAGTTACCTCTGATGCAGAGGATAAGTTTATTGGAGTTACCAACCTCAGAAATTGCAGCCCAAATACAGTTGAAGTCGGACGTTTACATACACCTTAGCCAAATACATTTAAACTCAGTTTTTCACAATTCCTGACATTTAATCCTAGTAAAAATTCCCGCAATAAATTGGGTGAATTTTGGCCCATTCCTCCTGACAGACCTGGTGTAACTGAGTCATATTTGTAGGTCTCCTTGCTCGCACACACTTTTTCAGTTATGCCCACAAATGTTCCATAGGATGAGGTCAGGGCTTTGTGAGGGCCACTCCAATACCTTGACTTTGTTGTCCTTAAGCCATTTTGCCACAACGTTGGAATTATGCTTGGGGTCATTGTCCATTTGGAAGAACCATTTCCGACCAAGCTTTAACTTCCTGTCTGATGTCTTGAGATGTTGCTTCAATATATCCACATAATTTTCTTTCCTCATGATGCCATCTATTTTGTGAAGTGCACCAGTCCCTCCTGCAGCAAAACACCCCCACAACATGATGCTGCCACCCCTTTTCTTCACAGTTGGGATGGTGTTCTTCGGTTTGCAAGACTCCCCCTTTTTCCTCCAAACAGAACGATGGTCATTATGGCCAAACAGTTACATTTTTGTTTCATCAGACCAGAGGACATTTCTCCAAAAAGTATGATCTTTGTCTCCATGTGCAGCTGCAAACCGTAGTCTGGCTTTTTTATGGCGGTTTTGGAGCAGTGGCTTCTACCTTGCTTAGAGGCCTTTCAGGTTATGTCGATATAGGACTCGTTTAACTGTGGATATAGATACTTTTGTACCCATTTCCTCCAGAATCTTCACAAGGTCCTTTGCTGTTGTTCTAGGATTGATTTGCACTTTTCATATCAAAGTACGTTTATCTCTAGGAGACAAAACGCGTCTCCTTCCTGAGCGGTATGACGGCTGCGTGGTCCCATGGTGATTATACTTCCGTACTATTGTTTGTACAGATGAATGTGGTACCTTCAGGTGTTTGGAAATTGCTCCCAAGGATGAACCAGACTTGTGGAGGTCTACAATTTTTTTTCTGAGGTATTGGCTGATTTCTTTTGATTTTCCCATGATGTCAAGCAAAGAGGCACTGAGTTTGAAGGTGGGCCTTGAAATACATCAACAGGTACACCTCCAATTGGCTCAGATTATGTCAATTAGCTTTTCAGAAGTTTCTAAAGCTATGATATAATTTTCTGGAATTTTCCAAGCTGTTTACAGGCACAGTGAACTTAGTGTACATTTCTGACCAACTGGAATTGTGATACAGTGAATTATAAGTGAAATAATCTGTCTGTCAACAATTGTTGGAAAAATTACTTGTGTCATGCACAAAGTAGATGTCCTAACCGACTTGCTGCGTGAATACTGCAAATACTGTGAATACTGTGTGAATCAGGCCTTAATGGTCGAATTCCTGCAAAGAAACCACTACTAACGGACCAATAAGAAGAAGAGACTTGCTTGGACCAAGAAACACGATCAATGGACATTAGACCGGTGGAAATCTGTCCTATGGTCTGATGAGTTAAGAAAATGCCAAGAGTTGTCATCAAGGCAAAGGGTGGCTACTTTGGCTACTTTGAAGAATCTAAAATCTAAAATATATTTGGATTTGTTTAACACTTTGTTGGTTACTATATTATTCCAAAAGTTGTATTTAGTAGTTTCGATGTCTTAACTATTAGTCTACAATGTAGAAAATAGTAAAAATAAAGAAAAACCCTTGAATGTGTAGGTGTGTCCAAACTTTTGACTGGTACTGTATGTCTCAACTATTGTGGTGTTAGGGGGTCCTCACACACCCGCACACACACCCACGATAGTAGATTGATCCCCTATGTGTTGCTCATTCTCAACACACCACAAACATTTTGATCTGTAGCCAAATGAATGCATGTTCAGGTGTGCTAAGCTACTTCAACCACAAGCATAATCATATGAATAGCCTATGTACTGTATAGGAAGCATAGGTCTACTGTCTAAATATCATTGGCATCATCATCATCTGTACCGTTTTCGTCTCATTTGTTAGGTACGCCATTCTCTCATTTTCCCGGGCAATGGAAAACTGGATAAATGCCGCCTTATTCCAGCGTTTTTGTTAGTGTCTACAAATCTAAGCTACACTGTCCAAGCCGTTCTTCTATAGAGACTCTTCTATTGTAACCGTACCCGTACCGCATTGAGTAGCGGAGCGAGGCTGACGCTAGTTGCAGAAAACGTCACAGATTTTTCGCTTTTGAATTATTTATTTTTTAACAAAGCGCAATCTTGCCTCACTCTGCCGCTGGACTCCATTCCAACCACTGATCCAATCACATACCGCCTACATCCCTGATTTCGCCTCATCATATCGCCCGCTGTTCCTCGTATTTTTAATAAGGAAAAATACAAATTTCCACCATGGCAAGCAACGAAGTCAAACCGACGGCGAAAGAGGATGAGAATGCTGGAAACTGGAAAGACTCCATCTTCAACCCAAGGACCGGGGAGTTTTGTGGGCGCACAGCGAAGAGCTGGGGTAAGAAAACCTGGAGTCATAGCCCACAGTCGAAAACCACATTTAAAAAAATGATTTATCATATTGCAGGCTATTCAGTTTTGATGTGCATATTGTCACATATAGCCTAATAACGGATAGTAATATTATATAATATCCACCTATGCATTCATGGTCTCAATCATCACAATCTATTTATGTCTAGTTGGTTTTGTATGTATGTATGTGTGTGGTCTGTGTGTGTGTGTGTGTGTGTGTGTGTGTGTGTGTGTGTGTGTGTGTGTGTGTGTGTGTGTGAGAGAGAGAGACAGCTTGTCCATTTCAGCTCTGATAAGCTCAAGACCGATAAATGAGACTAGCCCACCTGTATGAATAATAATTACAGCCAAATACTCAGTGTATTTCCATTGAGACCACAAGTAGCCTTATAGGCTACAACTGAAATATGAGATAGAAGATGGGTCTACGTAGTGTAGGCTTTGGTAAAAAAAAAAAATAGTATGATAAGCTATAAGCAAATTATATGAATTCTTAAGATCATAATTTAAATGATTGTTCCCTTCTCAGAAATCAGAAATATCTGCTCTGTAGTGTACATCAGTGGAGTGTGTGTGTGTGTGTGTGTGTGTGTGTGTGTGTGTGTGTGTGTGTGTGTGTGTGTGTGTGTGTGTGTGTGTGTGTGTGTGTGTGTGTGTGGTGTGTGTGTGTGTGTGTGTGTGTGTGTGTGTGTGTGGCTGTGTGGCTGTGTGGCTGTGTGTGTGTGTGCCTGTAAATTCCCTGGAACAGACCAGTTTATGACTATCTAACAGCCAGCTAGCATGATTATGCGAAGACCTTCCACTTGTGTTACAGATGAGATACACTACCGACACACAAAGAACATATGGAAATAACATGTAGATTTCTCATTTCTGGAATTTATATCCTCAATTTGAAAAGCAGTAGTCTTTGGTTTCTTTGAAGATGGTGAGCCGAGCTTGCTCTATATATGGTAGCTAGCAGCAAGTATTGACCCTGTGCAGTGCTGTGGGATGCTCCTCTCTCACGCTGTCAGAACTCCTCCTCCCACTGCAACGGCAGCATGGCTGCCCACATTAGCATACTTGTCAAGGTCAATTGGCTTTCCCTGCCGGTGCATGATGGGAACATGTCGGAGGAGAGTGGAAGAGGGTTTTTCAGTGGCTGGATGGGGGGTGGGACTATGTAGACTGTAGACCTAGTGTGGTGACCAACCTGTCTGTTTATTTATTTATCTGTTATTTTACCAGGTAAGTTGACTGAGAACATGTTCTCATTTGCAGCAACAACCTGGGGAATAGTTACAGGGGAGAGGAGGAAGATGAATGAGCCAATTGTAAACTGGGAATTATTAGGTGACCGTGATGGTTTGATGGCCAGATTGGGAATTTAGCCAGGACACCGGGGTTAACACCCCTACAATAAGTGCCATGGGATCTTTAATGATTTCAGAGTCAGGACACCCGTTTAACGTCCCATCCGAAAGACGGCACCCTACACAGTGCCCAATCACTGCCCTGGGGTATTTTTTAGACAAGAGGAAAGAGTGCCCCCTACTGGCCCTCCAACACCACTTCCAGCAGCATCTGGTCTCCCATCAAGGGACTGACCAGGACCAACCTTGCTTAGCTTCAGAAGCAAGCCAGCAGTGGTATGCTGCAGGGTGGTATGTAGGGTGGTATGCTGCAGGGTGGTATGCAGGGTGGTATGCAGGGTGGTATGCTGCTGGCAGTGCTACTGTGTAGACTGTAGACCTAGTGTGGTGACCAACCTGACTGTGTAGACAGACTGTAGACCTAGTGTGGTGACCAACCTGACTGTGTAGACTGTAGACCTAGTGTGGTGACCAACCTGACTGTGTAGACTGTAGACCTAGTGTGGTGACCCACCTGACTGTGTAGACAGACTGTAGACCTAGTGTGGTGACTCACCTGACTGTGTAGACAGACTGTAGACCTAGTGTGGTGACCCACCTGACTGTGTAGACTGTAGACCTAGTGTGGTGACCAACCTGACTGTGTAGACTGTAGACCTAGTGTGGTGACCAACCTGACTGTGTAGACTGTAGACCTAGTGTGGTGACCCACCTGACTGTGTAGACTGTAGACCTAGTGTGGTGACCCACCTGACTGTGTAGACTGTAGACCTAGTGTGGTGACCCACCTGACTGTGTAGACTGTAGACCTAGTGTGGTGACCCACCTGACTGTGTAGACTGTAGACCTAGTGTGGTGACCAACCTGACTGTGTAGACTGTAGACCTAGTGTGGTGACCCACCTGACTGTGTAGACAGACTGTAGACCTAGTGTGGTGACCCACCTGACTGTGTAGACTGTAGACCTAGTGTGGTGACCAACCTGACTGTGTAGACTGTAGACCTAGTGTGGTGACCAACCTGACTGTGTAGACTGTAGACCTAGTGTGGTGACCCACCTGACTGTGTAGACTGTGGACCTAGTGTGGTGACCAACCTGACTGTGTAGACAGACTGTAGACCTAGTGTGGTGACCCATTGACTGTGTAGACTGGAGACCTAGTGTGGTGACCAACCTGACTGTGTAGACTGTAGACCTAGTGTGGTGACCCACCTGACTGTGTAGACTGTAGACCTACTGTGGTGACCAACCTGACTGTGTAGACTGTAGACCTAGTGTGGTGACCCACCTGACTGTGTAGACAGACTGTAGACCTAGTGTGGTGACCCACCTGACTGTGTAGACTGTAGACCTAGTGTGGTGACCAACCTGACTGTGTAGACTGTAGACCTAGTGTGGTGACCCACCTGACTGTGTAGACTGTAGACCTACTGTGGTGACCAACCTGACTGTGTAGACAGACTGTAGACCTAGTGTGGTGACCCATTGACTGTGTAGACTGTAGACCTAGTGTGGTGACCAACCTGACTGTGTAGACTGTAGACCTAGTGTGGTGACCCACCTGACTGTGTAGACTGTAGACCTACTGTGGTGACCAACCTGACTGTGTAGACTGTAGACCTAGTGTGGTGACCCACCTGACTGTGTAGACTGTAGACCTAGTGTGGTGACCCACCTGACTGTGTAGACAGACTGTAGACCTAGTGTGGTGACCAACCTGACTGTGTAGACTGTAGACCTACTGTGGTGACCCACTTATTATTCGACCATGCTGGTCATTTATGAACATTTGAACATATTGGCCATGTTCTGTTATAATCTCTACCCGGCACAGCCAGAAGAGGACTGGCCACCCCACATAGCCTGGTTCCTCTCTAGGATTCTTCCTAGGTTTTGGCCTTTCTAGGGAGTTTTTCCTAGCCACCGTGTTTCTACACCTGCATTGCTTGCTGTTTGGGGTTTTAGGCTGGGTTTCTGTACAGCACTTTGATATATCAGCTGATGTACGAAGGGCTATATAAATAAATTTGATTTGATTTGATTAGACATAGTGTGGTGGCCAACCTGACTGTGTAGACTGTAGACCGAGTGTGGTGAACAACCTGACTGTCTGTTTGCATGGTAGGTCTAGGTGAATGTTATAGTACACCTCGTTCAATGAAATGCTTACACCCGATATAATATTATATTGGCTAAGCAATAAACATTCATATACATGAATAGACATTACAAATATAACATTTCTGCAGGGTTTGAATGATCTATTCATTATTGGGGATGGGCTGGATCGATATTTATTTGTAGTGCCGCATTCACATCATGTGAGAGTGATCGGAAGAACGACTTGTCTACTTCGGAGGAACGACTTGGAGTATTCACGTGCTAGGAGCTCGAGAGGGAACGCAAGAACCATTCTGACCATTGACAGCCGAAATCGCGGTCATTTTCCTTGCCATTTTTCAGTGGTGCCTGATGTCAAAGTTCATCATGTGGGATAGACCGGGGTCAAGAGATCATACCCCCGTTTCCTAGTCGTAATTACGAGTTGGGGGGCGTTCATGTGTATTAGCCCCAGTAGGAAGGGCGTATTTCTGAGTTCCTGACATGACGTGAACACAGCATAAAGCTTATGCGGGTTCCCAGTTCCCAGCACCCATGGGCAGCCCTGTCATTTCATAAGGGTTCAGACTTGGATCTGTCAATCAAATTGCTAGGCTGTTCTGTCATCTTTGATTATACTGCCAATCATCATAAGAAAACAAAATGCATACATTTGCACAACATAATGTTCAGGCTTGAAATTGTTCCTCATCTCTCCTTGCTTACTTATCCAGTTCTTTACATTGAAAGCCATCCTCATTTAAATTACTAATGTTTACTTTGATGAATGACTAAAACCCATTAATTTGGATGAATGATGTAAAACACATTAATTAGGATGAATGATGTAAAACACATTAATAAGGATGAATGACTAAAACACATTAATAAGGATGAATGACTAAAACACATTAATAAGGATGAATGACTAAAACACATTAATAAGGATGAATGACTAAAACACATTAATAAGGATGAATGACTAAAACACATTAATAAGGATGAATGACTAAAACACATTAATAAGGATGAATGATGTAAAACACATTAATAAGGATGAATGATGTAAAACATATTAATAAGGATGAATGACTAAAACCCATTAATTAGGATGAATGACTAAAACACATTAATAAGGATGAATGATGTAAAACACATTAATTAGGATGAATGATCTAAAACACATTAATTAGGATGAATTACTAAAACACATTAATAAGGATGAATGACTAAAACACATTAATAAGGATGAATGACTAAAACACATTAATAAGAATGAATGACTAAAACACATTAATAAGGATGAATGATGTAAAACACATTAATTAGGATGAATGACTAAAACACATTAATTAGGATGAATGATGTAAAACACATTAATAAGGATGAATGACTAAAACACATTAATAAGGATGAATGACTAAAACACATTAATAAGGATGAATGACTAAAACACATTATTAAGGATGAATGATGTAAAACATATTAATAAGGATGAATGACTAAAACCCATTAATAAGGATGAATGATGTAAAACACATTAATAAGGATGAATGATGTAAAACACATTAATAAGGATGAATGACTAAAACACATTAATAAGGATGAATGACTAAAACACATTATAAGGATGAATGACTAAAACACATTAATTAGGATGAATGATGTAAAACACATTAATATGGATGAATGACTAAAACACATTAATAAGGATGAATGACTAAAACACATTAATAAGGATGAATGACTAAAACACATTAATAAGGATGAATGACTAAAACACATTATTAAGGATGAATGATGTAAAACATATTAATAAGGATGAATGACTAAAACCCATTAATTAGGATGAATGATGTAAAACACATTAATAAGGATGAATGACTAAAACACATTAATAAGGATGAATGGCTAAAACCCATTAATAAGGATGAATGATGTAAAACACATTAATAAGGATGAATGATGTAAAACACATTAATTAGGATGAATGACTAAAACCCATTAATTAGGATGAATGATGTAAAACACATTAATTAGGATGAATGATGTAAAACACATTAATTAGGATGAATGACTAAAACACATTAATTAGGATGAATGACTAAAACACATTAATAAGGATGAATGATGTAAAACACATTAATTGGGATAAATGATGTAAAACACATTAATAAGGATGAATGACTAAAACACATTAATTAGGATGAATGATGTAAAACACATTAATAAGGATGAATGACTAAAACACATTAATAAGGATGAATGACTAAAACACATTAATAAGGATGAATGTCTAAAACACATTAATAAGGATGAATGATGTAAAACACATTAATTAGGATGAATGATGTAAAACACATTAATAAGGATGAATGACTAAAACACATTAATTAGGATGAATGATGTAAAACACATTAATAAGGATGAATGACTAAAACACATTAATAAGGATGAATGACTAAAACACATTAATAAGGATGAATGTCTAAAACACATTAATAAGGATGAATGACTAAAACACATTAATAAGGATGAATGACTAAAACACATTAATTAGGATGAATGACTAAAACACATTAATAAGGATGAATGATGTAAAACACATTAATAAGGATGAATGATGTAAAACACATTAATAAGGATGAATGATGTAAAACCCATTAATAAGGATGAATGACGTAAAACACATTAATTAGGATGAATGATGTAAAACACGTTAATTAGGATGAATGATGTAAAACACATTAATTAGGATGAATGATGTAAAACACATGAATAAGGATGAATGACTAAAACACATTAATAAGGATGAATGACTAAAACACATTAATTAGGATGAATGATGTAAAACATATTAATTAGGATGAATGATGTAAAACACATTAATAAGGATGAATGACTAAAACACATTAATTAGGATGAATGATGTAAAACACATGAATAAGGATGAATGACTAAAACACATTAATAAGCCAATATGCCAGAGGCAGTTCACCAAACGACCCTAGTATGATCAGATTTTTGTAGACCTAGATTTTAGCTCTGAGGGCTAACACAGTCTGGAGTCGTGCTAATCTCTTCTCTCTCTCTCACCCCCCTCTCTCCCCCCAGGCCTCATCCTCCTGTTCTACTTGGTGTTCTATGCGTTCCTGGCTGGGATGTTCGTCCTCACCATTTGGGTCATGCTGCTGACGCTAGACGACTATGTGCCAAAGTACCGCGACCGGGTGCCACACCCAGGTAAGTAGCACCACAGTTTAAATGATTTATTCAATCAACCAATCAATCAATCAATCAATCAATCAACCAATACATATATAAATCAACCAACCAACCAATAAATCAACCAATCAATCAATCAATCAATCAACCAACCAATAAATCAATCAACCAATCAATCAATCAATCAATCAATCAATCAACCAACCAACCAACCAATAAATCAATCAACCAACCAATAAATCAACCAACCAATCAACCAATAAATCAATCAACCATTGATTTTTAAAGCACAGGGTCATTCTGAGGGAAAACTAATATCCAAGAAGTGGTGAATTTAGTTGATTTTGAGCCCAAATTCTGTCGGTTCGGGACAGGTAGTCTACTTTTTAAAACCTGAGAAACCTGTGGACTACTATTGGTCAATATTTCCCAGTAGGCACTATACTATACGGCTGCTGTTGAATAATGGGATTTCTGGTATGAACTGTCATGGTAATGGCCAAACTCTTTATACACTTTATTTAAAGGCTACCTATGAATATGTTATGAACGGGTTATGTATGGGTTATGAATGTGGTATGTATGGGTTATGAATGTGTTATGTATGGTTATGAATGTGTTTGTATGGGTAATGAATGTGGTATGTATGGGTTATGAATGTGTTATGTATGTTATGAATGTGTTTGTATGGGTAATGAATGTGTTTGTATGGGTAATGAAAGTGTTATGTACAGGTTATGAATGTGGTATGTATGGATTATGAATGTGTTATGAATGTGGTATGTATGGGTTATGATTGTGGTATGTATGGTTATGAATGTGTTATGTATGGGTAATGAAAGTGTTATGTATGGTTATGAATGTGGTATGTATGGGTTATGAATGTGTTATGATTGTGGTATGTATGGTTATGAATGTGTTATGAATGTGTTATGTATGGTTATGAATGTGTTATGTATGGGTTATGAATGTGTTATGTACAGGTTATGAATGTGGTATGTATGGATTATGAATGTTTTATGAATGTGGTATGTATGGGTTATGATTGTGGTATGTATGGTTATGAATGTGTTATGTATGGGTAATGAAAGTGTTATGTATGGTTATGAATGTGTTATGTATGTTATGAATGTGGTATGTATGGGTTATGAATGTGTTATGTATGGGTTATGAATGTGGTATGTATGGGTTATGAATGTGTTATGTATGGGTTATGAATGTGTTTGTATGGGTAATGAATGTGGTATGTATGGGTAATGAATGTGGTATGTATGGGTTATGAATGTGTTATGTATGGGTTATGAATGTGTTATGTATGAGTTATGAATGTGGTATGTATGGGTTATGAATGTGTTATGTATGGGTTATGAATGTGTTATGTATGGGTTATAAATGTGTTATGTATGGGTTATGAATGTGTTTGTATGGGTTATGAATGTGTTATGTATGGTTATGAATGTGTTATGTATGGGTTATGAATGTGTTTGTATGGGTTATGAATGTGTTATGTATGGTTATGAATGTGTTATGTATGGTTATGAATGTGTTATGTATGGGTTATGAATGTGTTTGTATGGGTTATGAATGTGTTATGTATGGGTAATGAATGTGTTATGAATGTGTTATGTATGGGTTATGAATGTGTTTGTATGGGTAATGAATGTGGTATGTATGGGTTATGAATGTGTTTGTATGGGTTATGAATGTGGTATGTATGGGTTATGAATGTTTTATGTAAATCAAATCAAATCAAATCCAATTTTATTTGTCACATACACATGGTTAGCAGATGTTAATGCGAGTGTAGCGAAATGCTTGTGCTTCTAGTTCCGACAATGCAGTATTAACCAACAAGTAATCTAACTAACAATTCCTAAACTACTGTCTTATACACAGTGTAAGGGGATAAAGAATATGTACATAAGGATATATGAATGAGTGATGGTACAGAGCAGCATAGGCAAGATACAGTAGATGGTATCGAGTACAGTATATACATATGAGATGGGTATGTAAACAAAGTGGCATAGTTAAAGTGGCTAGTGATACATGTATTACATAAGGATGCAGTCGATGATATAGAGTACAGTATATACGTATGCATATGAGATGAATAATGTAGGGTAAGTAACATTATATAAGGTAGCATTGTTTAAAGTGGCTAGTGATATATTTACATCATTCCCATCAATTCCCATTATTAAAGTGGCTGGAGTTGAGTCAGTGTCAGTGTGTTGGCAGCGGCCACTCAATGTTAGTGGTGGCTGTTTAACAGTCTGATGGCCTTGAGATAGAAGCTGTTTTTCAGTCTCTCGGTCCCAGCTTTGATGCACCTGTACTGACCTCGCCTTCTGGATGATAGCGGGGTGAACAGGCAGTGGCTCGGGTGGTTGGTGTCCTTGATGATCTTTATGGGCTTCCTGTAACATCGGGTGGTGTAGGTGTCCTGGAGGGCAGGTAGTTTGCCCCCGGTGATGCATTGTGCCCGCCAGCCCGCCAGGATGCTCTCGATTGTGCATCTGTAGAAGTTTGTGAGTGCTTTTGGTGACAAGCCAAATTTCTTCAGCCTCCTGAGGTTGAAGAGGCGCTGCTGCGCCTTCTTCACGATGCTGTCTGTGTGAGTGGACCAATTCAGTTTGTCTGTGATGTGTATGCCGAGGAACTTAAAACTTGCTACCCTCTCCACTACTGTTCCATCGATGTGGATAGGGGGGTGTTCCCTCTGCTGTTTCCTGAAGTCCACAATAATCTCCTTAGTTTTGTTGACGTTGAGTGTGAGGTTATTTTCCTGACACCACACTCCGAGGGCCCTCACCTCCTCATTTACATTTACATTTAAGTCATTTAGCAGACGCTCTTATCCAGAGCGACTTACAAATTGGTGCATTCACCTTATGACATCCAGTGGAACAGCCACTTTACAATAGTGCATCTAAATCTTTTAAGGGGGTGAGAAGGATTGCTTTATCCTACCCTAGGTATTCCTTAAAGAGGTGGGGTTTCAGGTGTCTCCGGAAGGTGGTGATTGACTCCGCTGTCCTGGCGTCGTAAGGGAGTGTGTTCCACCATTGGGGAGCCAGAGCAGCGAACAGTTTTGACTGGGCTGAGCGGGAACTGTACTTCCTCAGTGGTAGGGAGGCGAGCAGGCCAGAGGTGGATGAACGCAGTGCCCTTGTTTGGGTGTAGGGCCTGATCAGAGCCTGGAGGTACTGAGGTGCCGTTCCCCTCACAGCTTCGTAGGCAAGCACCATGGTCTTGTAGCGGATGCGAGCTTCAACTGGAAGCCAGTGGAGAGAGCGGAGGAGCGGGGTGACGTGAGAGAACTTGGGAAGGTTGAACACCAGACGGGCTGCGGCGTTCTGGATGAGTTGTAGGGGTTTAATGGCACAGGCAGGGAGCCCAGCCAACAGCGAGTTGCAGTAATCCAGACGGGAGATGACAAGTGCCTGGATTAGGACCTGCGCCGCTTCCTGTGTGAGGCAGGGTCGTACTCTGCGGATGTTGTAGAGCATGAACCTACAGGAACGGGCCACCGCCTTGATGTTAGTTGAGAACGACAGGGTGTTGTCCAGGATCACGCCAAGGTTCTTAGCGCTCTGGGAGGAGGACACAATGGAGTTGTCAACCGTGATGGCGAGATCATGGAACGGGCAGTCCTTCCCCGGGAGGAAGAGCAGCTCCGTCTTGCCGAGGTTCAGCTTGAGGTGGTGATCCGTCATCCACACTGATATGTCTGCCAGACATGCAGAGATGCGATTCGCCACCTGGTCATCAGAAGGGGAAAGGAGAAGATTAATTGTGTGTCGTCTGCATAGCAATGATAGGAGAGACCATGTGAGGTTATGACAGAGCCAAGTGACTTGGTGTATAGCGAGAATAGGAGAGGGCCTAGAACAGAGCCCTGGGGGACACCAGTGGTGAGAGCGCGTGGTGAGGAGACAGATTCTCGCCACGCCACCTGGTAGGAGCGACCTGTCAGGTAGGACGCAATCCAAGCATGGGCCGCGCCGGAGATGCCCAACTCGGAGAGGGTGGAGAGGAGGATCTGATGGTTCACAGTATCGAAGGCAGCCGATAGGTCTAGAAGGATGAGAGCAGAGGAGAGAGAGTTAGCTTTAGCAGTGCGGAGCGCCTCCGTGATACAGAGAAGAGCAGTCTCAGTTGAATGACTAGTCTTGAAACCTGACTGATTTGGATCAAGAAGGTCATTCTGAGAGAGATAGCGGGAGAGCTGGCCAAGGACGGCACGTTCAAGAGTTTTGGAGAGAAAAGAAAGAAGGGATACTGGTCTGTAGTTGTTGACATCAGAGGGATCGAGTGTAGGTTTTTTCAGAAGGGGTGCAACTCTCGCTCTCTTGAAGACGGAAGGGACGTAGCCAGCGGTCAGGGATGAGTTGATGAGCGAGGTGAGGTAAGGGAGAAGGTCTCCGGAAATGGTCTGGAGAAGAGAGGAGGGGATAGGGTCGAGCGGGCAGGTTGTTGGGCGGCCGGCCGTCACAAGACGCGAGATTTCATCTGGAGAAAGAGGGGAGAGAGAGGGGAGCCTCCTCCCTGTAGAGCCTCCTCCCTGTAGGCCGTCTCGTCGTTGTTGGTAATCAAGCCTACCACTGTTGTGGCGTCCGCAAACTTGATGATTGAGTTGGAGGCGTGCGTGGCCACGCAGTCGTGGGTGAACAGGGAGTACAGGAGAGGGCTCAGAACGCACCCTTGTGGGGCCCCAGTGTTGAGGATCAGAGGGGAGGAGATGTTGTTACCTACCCTCACTACCTGGGGGCGGCCCGTCAGGAAGTCCAGTACCCAGTTGCACAGGGCGGGGTCGAGACCCAGGGTCTCGAGCTTGATGACGAGCTTGGAGGGTACTATGGTGTTGAATGCCGAGCTGTAGTCGATGAACAGCATTCTCACATAGGTATTCCTCTTGTCCAGATGGGTTAGGGCAGTGTGCAGTGTGGTTGAGATTGCATCATCTGTGGACCTATTTGGGCGGTAAGCAAATTGGAGTGGGTCTAGGGTGTCAGGTAGGGTGGAGGTGATATGGTCCTTGACTAGTCTCTCAAAGCACTTCATGATGACAGAAGTGAGTGCTACGGGGCGGTAGTCGTTTAGCTCAGTTACCTTAGCTTTCTTGGGAACAGGAACAATGGTGGCCCTCTTGAAGCATGTGGGAACAGCAGACTGGTATAGGAATTGATTGAATATGAGGGCGCGGCTGGGGATGCCGTCTGGGCCTGTAGCCTTGCGAGGGTTAACACGTTTAAATGTCTTACTCACCTCGGCTGCAGTGAAGGAGAGACCGCATGTTTTCATTGCAGGCCGTGTCAGTGGCACTGTATTGTCTTCAAAGCGGGCAAAAAAGTTATTTAGTCTGCCTGGGAGCAAGACATCCTGGTCCGTGACTGGGCTGGATTTCTTCCTGTAGTCCGTGATTGACTGTAGACCCTGCCACATGCCTCTTGTGTCTGAGCCGTTGAATTGAGATTCTACTTTGTCTCTGTACTGACACTTAGCTTGTTTGATAGCCTTGCGGAGGGAATAGCTGCACTGTTTGTATTCGGTCATGTTACCAGACACCTTGCCCTGATTAAAAGCAGTGGTTCGCGCTTTCAGTTTCACGCAAATGCTGCCATCAATCCACGGTTTCTGGTTAGGGAATGTTTTAATCGTTGCTATGGGAACGACATCTTCAACGCACGTTCTAATGAACTCGCACACCGAATCAGCGTATTCGTCAATGTTGTTATCTGACGCAATACGAAACATATCCCAGTCCACGTGATGGAAGCAGTCTTGGAGTGTGGAGTCAGCTTGGTCGGACCAGCGTTGGACAGACCTCAGCGTGGGAGCCTCTAGTTTTAATTTCTGTCTGTAGGCAGGGATCAGCAAAATGGAGTTGTGGTCAGCTTTTCCGAAAGGGGGGCGGGGCAGGGCCTTATATGCGTCGCGGAAGTTAGAGTAACAATGATCCAAGGTTTTTCCACCCCTGGTTGCGCAATCGATATGCTGATAAAATTTAGGGAGTCTTGTTTTCAGATTAGCCTTGTTAAAATCCCCAGCTACAATGAATGCAGCCTCCGGATAAATTGTTTCCAGTTTGCAAATAGTTAAATAAAGTTCGTTCAGAGCCATCGATGTGTCTGCTTGGGGGGGGATATATACGGCTGTGATTATAATCGAAGATAATTCTCTTGGTAGATAATGCGGTCTACATTTGATTGTGAGGAATTCTAAATCAGGTGAACAGAAGGATTTGAGTTCCTGTACGTTTCTTTCATCACACCATGTCTCGTTAGCCATAAGGCATACGCCCCCGCCCCTCTTCTTACCAGAAAGGTGTTTGTTTCTGTCGGCGTGATGCGTGGAGAAACCCGTTGGCTGCACCGCTTCGGATAGCGTCTCTCCAGTGAGACATGTTTCCGTGAAGCACAGAACGTTACAGTCTCTGATGTCCCTCTGGAATGCTACCCTTGCTCGGATTTCATCAACCTTGTTGTCTAGAGACTGGACATTGGCAAGAAGAATGCTAGGGAGTGGTTCACGGTGTGCCCGTCTCCGGAGTCTGACCAGAAGACCACCGGCGTTTCCCTCTTTTTCTGAGTCGTTTTTTTGGGTCGCTGCATGCGATCCATTCCGTTGTCCTGTTTGTAAGGCAGAACACAGGATCCGCGTTGCGGAAAACATATTCTTGGTCGTACTGATGGTGAGTTGACGCTGATCTTATATTCAGTAGTTCTTCTCGACTGTATGTAATGAAACCTAAGATGACCTGGGGTACTAATGTAAGAAATAACACGTAAAAAAACAAAAAACTGCATAGTTTCCTAGGAACGCGAAGCGAGGCGGCCATCTCTGTCGGCGCCGGAAGTATTGGGTTATGAATGTGTTATGTATGGTTATGAATGTAGTATGTATGGGATGTGAATGTGTTATGAAGGCCTTATGTAGGTATATTTCAAAGGAAGTGTTAATGGGTTTACCACACAACATTGGTGACCCTGATTTCTGTGTTAGTGGATTTAACTATGTTTCACCATGTAGTTTTGATGACCCTGAAGGAAGTTGTGATCTCACACTGTACCCTCTGTCCCTTAGGGTTGGTCATCCGGCCAAAACAATTGGACATGCTGTTTAACAGATCACAACCTCTCCAGTTCAGCACGTATGTCCAGACCTTAGAGTCTTACCTGCAACGTGAGTTTTAGTCTTTTATCTTGTCTCCTTGCGAAATCTGTGCCCCTTCTCTCTCTCTCTCTCTCGCTCTAACTCACCTTCATTCTCTCTCTCTCTCTCTCTCTCTCTCTCTCTCTCTCTCTCTCTCTCTCTCTCTCTCTCTCTCTCTCACTTTTGTCGCTCTCTCGCTCTCTCACACTCTCTCTAACTCGCCTTCATTCTCTCTCTCTCTCTCTCTCTCTCTCTCTCTCTCTCTCTCTCTCTCTCTCTCTGCTTCTCTCTTTCTCTCTCTCTCTCTCTATTTCTCTATCTCTCTCTCTCTCTTTCTCTCTTTCGCTTTCTCTCTCTCTCTCTTTCTCTCTTTCTCTCTCTCTCTTTCTCTCTCTCTGTCTATCTCTGTCTCAATTGTAAATGTTCTTTTGAATAAGAGATACAGAGAAACAATGTCTCAAAGCATAGGAGGATGGTTAAAACTAGCATGAAATTATACGTTAACAATTACACGTACAAAATATCATCCTGGGGTGAGTTTCTCTTGTAGCCAATGTCTTATTCATCTCAACAACCTAGCTGCAGTCGAGGAACAAACATCAACATGTTTGACTGTCAATCATCTGTGCATGAACGAACAAAATGTGTCAAATGAAGCACTCTGCTGTCTGGGTTGTCGACAGAAATTAAAAGAAATCTGTCGTTAATTGTCTTTTCTCAGAGTACAATGACACGGAGCAGGAGAGGAATGAGGCGTGCACGGCGGGGGGCTACTTTGAGCAAGAGGGAGAGGTGGGCGAGCAGAGGAAGGCCTGTCAGTTCAAGAGGAGCTCTCTGAGCCTCTGCTCCGGCCTGTCCGACTCTACCTTCGGTTACGCTGAGGGGAGACCATGTGTCCTCCTCAAAATGAATAGGGTACCTCCTCCTTTTCCCTCTTGTCTATAAATACATGGTTGTGACCCTAAAATATCTTGCCATTCCAAAGTGTGTACTTACCCACTGCCGTGGATTAAAGCATTGGATTGGTGTAAGTATTGGCTGGATGGAGTTTCTACCATTGTTCAATCCATGATGGGGAGTGTGCAAGTGCACATTTTGGGAAAATGGTAGAGAATTGGGACGAAGCCAAGACTCTTTCCTTGGATGCATGTAATTGAAGTCAATACAGTTGGGTCCTAATGAGGTGCACATTGGATAAGTGCAGAACACAGGTTGGTGGCACCTTAACTGGGGAGGACGGGCTTGTGGTAATGGCTGGAGTGGAATCAGTGGAATGGTACCAAATACATCAAACACATGGTTTCCATGGGTTTGATGCCATTCCATTCATTCTGTTCCGGGCCATTATTATGGGCTGTCCTCCCCTCAGCAGTCTCCTCTGGTGCCGACCCAATTAACGGTTCTAACTTAGAATATGTGGACAACTACAAATACCTAGGCGTCTGGCTAGACTGTAAAGTCTCCTTCCAGACTCATATTAAACATCTCCAATCCAAAATTAAATCTAGAATTGGCTTCCAATTTCGCAACAAAGCCTCCTTCACTCACGCCGCCAAACATACCCTCGTAAAACTGACTATCCTACCGATCCTCGACTTCAGTGATGTCAAAATAGCCTCCAACACTCTACTCAGCAAACTGGTGCAGTCTATCACAGTGCCATCCATTTTGTTACCAAAGCCCCTTATACCACCCACCACTGCGACCTGTATGCTCTAGTCGGCTGGCCCTCGCTACATATTCATCGCCAGATCCACTGGCTCCAGGTCATCTGTAAATCGATGCTCGATTAAACTCCACCTTATCTCAGCTCACTGGTCACGATAACAACACCCACCCGTAGAACGCGCTCCAGCAGGTATCTCTCACTGGTCATCCCCAAAGCCAACACCTCCTTTGGCCGCCTAAGCTGGAGACTTATATTTCCCTCACCTCATGCCATTTGCACACACTGTATATAGACTTTCTTTTTTGTGTTATTGATTGTACGCTTCTTTATTCCATGTGCAACTCTGTGTTGTTTGTGTCGCACTGCTTTGCTTTATCTTGGCCAGGTCGCAGTTGTAAATGAGAACTTGATCTCAACTAGCCTACCTGGTTAAATAAAGGGAACTTGTTCTCAACTAGCCTACCTGGTTAAATAAAGGGAACTTGTTCTCAACTAGTCTACCTGGTTAAATAAAGGGAACTTGTTCTCAACTAGTCTACCTGGTTAAATAAAGGGAACTTGTTCTCAACTAGCCTACCTGGTTAAATAAAGGGAACTTGTTCTCAACTAGCCTACCTGGTTAAATAAAGGGAACTCGTTCTCAACTAGCCTACCTGGTTAAATAAAGGGAACTCGTTCTCAACTAGCCTACCTGGTTAAATAAAGGGAACTCGTTCTCAACTAGCCTACCTGGTTAAATAAAGGGAACTTGTTCTCAACTAGCCTACCTGGTTAAATAAAGGGAACTTGTTCTCAACTAGCCTACCTGGTTAAATAAAGGGAACTTGTTCTCAACTAGTCTACCTGGTTAAATAAAGGGAACTTGTTCTCAACTAGCCTACCTGGTTAAATAAAGGGAACTTGTTCTCAACTAGCCTACCTGGTTAAATAAAGGGAACTTGTTCTCAACTAGCCTACCTGGTTAAATAAAGGGAACTTGTTCTCAACTAGCCTACCTGGTTAAATAAAGGGAACTTGTTCTCAACTAGCCTACCTGGTTAAATAAAGGGAACTTGTTCTCAACTAGCCTACCTGGTTAAATAAAGGGAACTTGTTCTCAACTAGCCTACCTGGTTAAATAAAGGGAACTTGTTCTCAACTAGCCTACCTGGTTAAATAAAGGGAACTTGTTCTCAACTAGTCTACCTGGTTAAATAAAGGGAACTCGTTCTCAACTAGCCTACCTGGTTAAATAAAGGGAACTTGTTCTCAACTAGCCTACCTGGTTAAATAAAGGGAACTCGTTCTCAACTAGCCTACCTGGTTAAATAAAGGGAACTCGTTCTCAACTAGCCTACCTGGTTAAATAAAGGGAACTTGTTCTCAACTAGCCTACCTGGTTAAATAAAGGGAACTTGTTCTCAACTAGCCTACCTGGTTAAATAAAGGGAACTTGTTCTCAACTAGCCTACCTGGTTAAATAAAGGGAACTCGTTCTCAACTAGCCTACCTGGTTAAATTTACATTTACATTACATTTAAGTCATTTAGCAGACGCTCTTATCCAGAGCGACTTACAAATTGGTGCATACACCTTATGACAACCAGTGGAACAGCCACTTGCATCTAAATCTTGTTGGGGGGGAGAAGGATTACCTACCCTTACTTACCCTATCCTAGGTATTCCTTGAAGAGGTGGGGTTTCAGGTGTCTCCGGAAGGTGGTGATTGACTCCGCTGTCCTGGCGTCGTGAGGAGTTTGTTCCACCATTGGGGGCCAGAGCAGCGAACAGTTTTGACTGGGCTGAGCGGGAACTGTACTTCCTCAGTGGTAGGGAGGCGAGCAGGCCAGAGGTGGATGAACGCAGTGCCCTTGTTTGGGTGTAGGGCCTGATCAGAGCCTGGAGGTACTGAGGTGCCGTTCCCCTCACAGCTCCGTGGCGAGCACCATGGTCTTGTAGCGGATGCGAGCTTCAACTGGAAGCCAGTGGAGAGAGCGGAGGAGCGGGGTGACGTGAGAGAACTTGGGAAGGTTGAACACCAGACGGGCTGCGGCGTTCTGGATGAGTTGTAGGGGTTTAATGGCACAGGCAGGGAGCCCAGCCAACAGCGAGTTGCAGTAATCAAGACGGGAGATGACAAGTGCCTGGATTAGGACCTGCGCCGCTTCCTGTGTGAGGCAGGGTCGTACTCTGCGGATGTTGTAGAGCATGAACCTACAGGAACGGGACACCGCCTTGATGTTAGTTGAGAACGTCAGGGTGTTGTCCAGGATCACGCCAAGGTTCTTAGCGCTCTGGGAGGAGGACACAATGGAGTTGTCAACCGTGATGGCGAGATCATGGAACGGGCAGTCCTTCCCGGGAGGAAGAGGAGCTCCGTCTTGCTGAGGTTCAGCTTGAGGTGGTGATCCGTCATCCACACTGATATGTCTGCCAGACATGCAGAGATGCGATTCGCCACCTGGTCATCAGAAGGGGGAAAGGAGAAGATTAATTGTGTGTCGTCTGCATAGCAATGATAGGAGAGACCATGTGAGGTTATGACAGAGCCAAGTGACTTGGTGTATAGCGAGAATAAGAGAGGGCCTAGAACAGAGCCCTGGGGGACACCAGTGGTGAGAGCGCGTGGTGAGGAGACAGATTCTCGCCACGCCACCTGGTAGGAGCGACCTGTCAGGTAGGACGCAATCCAAGCGTGGGCCGCGCCGGAGATGCCCAACTCGGAGAGGGTGGAGAGGAGGATCTGATGGTTCACAGTATCGAAGGCAGCCGATAGGTCTAGAAGGATGAGAGCAGAGGAGAGAGAGTTAGCTTTAGCAGTGCGGAGCGCCTCCGTGATACAGAGAAGAGCAGTCTCAGTTGAATGACTAGTCTTGAAACCTGACTGGTTTGGATCAAGAAGGTCATTCTGAGAGAGATAGCGGTAGAGCTGGCCAAGGACGGCACGCTCAAGAGTTTTGGAGAGAAAAGAGAGAAGGGATACTGGTCTGTAGTTGTTGACATCGGAGGGATCGAGTGTAGGTTTTTTCAGAAGGGGTGCAACTCTCGCTCTCTTGAAGACGGGAGGGACGTAGCCAGCGGTCAGGGATGAGTTGATGAGCGAGGTGAGGTAAGGGAGAAGGTCTCCGGAAATGGTCTGGAGAAGAGAGGAGGGGATAGGGTCAAGCGGGCAGGTTGTTGGGCGGCCGGCCGTCACAAGACGCGAGATTTCATCTGGAGAGAGAGGGGAGAAAGAGGTCAGAGCATAGGGTAGGGCAGTGTGAGCAGAACCAGCGGTGTCGTTTGACTTAGCAAACGAGGATCGGATGTCATCGACCTTCTTTTCAAAATGGTTGACGAAGTCATCTGCAGAGAGGGGAGGAGGGAGGGGGGAGGATTCAGGAGGGAGGAGAAGGTGGCAAAGAGCTTCCTAGGGTTAGAGGCAGATGCTTGGAACTTAGAATGGTAGAAAGTGGCTTTAGCAGCAGAGACAGAGGAGGAAAATGTAGAGAGGAGGGAGTGAAAGGATGCCAGGTCCGCAGGGAGGCGAGTTTTCCTCCATTTCCGCTCGGCTGCCCGGAGCCCTGTTCTGTGAGCTCGCAATGAGTCGTCGAGCCACGGAGCGGGAGGGGAGGACCGAGCCGGCCTGGAGGATAGGGGACATAGGGAGTCAAAGGATGCAGTAAGGGAGGAGAGGAGGGTTGAGGAGGCAGAATCAGGAGATAGGTTGGAGAAAGTTTGAGCAGAGGGAAGAGAAGATAGGATGGAAGAGGAGAGAGTAGCGGGGAGAGAGAGCGAAGGTTGGGACGGCGCGATACCATCCGAGTAGGGGCAGTGTGGGAAGTGTTGGATGAGAGCGAGAGGGAAAAGGATACAAGGTAGTGGTCGGAGACTTGGAGGGGAGTTGCAATGAGGTTAGTGGAAGAACAGCATCTAGTAAAGATGAGGTCAAGCGTATTGCCTGCCTTGTGAGTAGGGGGAAGGTGAGAGGGTGAGGTCAAAAGAGGAGAGGAGTGGAAAGAAGGAGGCAGAGAGGAATGAGTCAAAGGTAGACGTGGGGAGGTTAAAGTCGCCCAGAACTGTGAGAGGTGAGCCGTCCTCAGGAAAGGAGCTTATCAAGGCATCAAGCTCATTGATGAACTCTCCAAGGGAACCTGGAGGGCGATAAATGATAAGGATGTTAAGCTTGAAAGGGCTGGTAACTGTGACAGCATGGAATTCAAAGGAGGCAATAGACAGATGGGTAAGGGGAGAAAGAGAGAAAGACCACTTGGGAGAGATGAGGATCCCGGTGCCACCACCCCGCTGACCAGAAGCTCTCGGGGTGTGCGAGAACACGTGGGCGGACGAGGAGAGAGCAGTAGGAGTAGCAGTGTTATCTGTGGTGATCCATGTTTCCGTCAGTGCCAAGAAGTCAAGGGACTGGAGGGAGGCATAGGCTGAGATGAACTCTGCCTTGTTGGCCGCAGATTGGCAGTTCCAGAGGCTACCGGAGACCTGGAACTCCACGTGGGTCGAACGCGCTGGGACCACCAGGTTAGGGTGGTCGCGGCCACGCGGTGTGGAGCGTTTGTATGGTCTGTGCAGAGAGGAGAGAACAGGGATAGACAGACACATAGTTGACAGGCTACAGAAAAGGCTACACTAATGCAAGGAAATTGGAATGACAAGCGGACTACACGTCTCGAATGTTCAGAAAGTTAGGCTTACGTAGCAAGAATCTTATTGACTAAAATGATTAAAATGATACAGTACTGCTAAAGTAGGCTAGCTGGCAGTAGCTGCGTTGTTGACACTACACTAATCAAGTCGTTCCGTTGAGTGTAATAATTTCTACAGTGTTGCTATTCGGGGCTAGCTGGCTAGCTAGCAGTGTTGTTTACGTTACGTTGAGTTAAAAGAACGACAATAGCTGGCTAGCGAACCTCAGTGAATTAAGATAATCACTCCAAGGCTACACACACTAAACTACACAATTATCTTGGAAACAAAGACAGCTATGTAGCTAGCTAACACTGAACTAATCAAGTCGTACAGTTGAGTGAATAGCACTACAGTGATGCTAATCTGTGTGCGTTAGCTAGCGTTGCTAGCTCCTGGGCGAATAGCAGTGAAGGCTACGTTAGGGCGACGAAATACGAAATACGATAATTATGCAATTATCTCTGATACAAGGACGGCTATGTAGCTAGCTAAGAAGAATGGCTAAGATTATGTAGCTAGCTAACAGTAAACTAATCAAGTCGTACAGTTGAGTGAATAGCACTACAGTGATGCTAATCTGTGTGCGTTAGCTAGCGTTAGCTAGCTCCTGGGCGAATAGCAGTGAAGGCTACGTTAGGGCGACGAAATACGATAATTATGCAATTATCTCTGATACAAGGACGGCTATGTAGCTAGCTAAGAAGAATTGCTAAGATTAGGCAAATCAACCGTTGTACTATAATGAAATGTAATGAAAAAGTTATACAACCTGCAGAGCGAAGTGCGAATGCGACCGCTCGCTCCAACCGGAACCGGAAACATAAATAAATAAAGGGAACTCGTTCTCAACTAGCCTACCTGGTTAAATAAAGGGAACTTGTTCTCAACTAGCCTACCTGGTTAAATAAAGGGAACTTGTTCTCAACTAGCCTACCTGGTTAAATAAAGGGAACTCGTTCTCAACTAGCCTACCTGGTTAAATAAAGGGAACTTGTTCTCAACTAGCCTACCTGGTTAAATAAAGGGAACTTGTTCTCAACTAGCCTACCTGGTTAAATAAAGGGAACTCGTTCTCAACTAGCCTACCTGGTTAAATAAAGGGAACTCGTTCTCAACTAGCCTACCTGGTTAAATAAAGGGAACTTGTTCTCAACTAGCCTACCTGGTTAAATAAAGGGAACTTGTTCTCAACTAGCCTACCTGGTTAAATAAAGGGAACTCGTTCTCAACTAGCCTACCTGGTTAAATAAAGGGAACTTGTTCTCAACTAGCCTACCTGGTTAAATAAAGGGAACTTGTTCTCAACTAGCCTACCTGGTTAAATAAAGGGAACTCGTTCTCAACTAGCCTACCTGGTTAAATAAAGGGAACTCGTTCTCAACTAGCCTACCTGGTTAAATAAAGGGAACTTGTTCTCAACTAGCCTACCTGGTTAAATAAAGGGAACTTGTTCTCAACTAGCCTACCTGGTTAAATAAAGGGAACTTGTTCTCAACTAGCCTACCTGGTTAACTAAAGGGAACTCGTTCTCAACTAGCCTACCTGGTTAAATAAAGGGAACTTGTTCTCAACTAGCCTACCTGGTTAAATAAAGGGAACTTGTTCTCAACTAGCCTACCTGGTTAAATAAAGGGAACTTGTTCTCAACTAGCCTACCTGGTTAAATAAAGGTGAAATAAAATAATAATAATAAAACAATTCAAGGCAGTGCTATGTAGTCCACCAGTCCCAATTCAAATACATTTTTCAGTGGACACATTCACAAGAGCCTCGAGCTATTGTACATATCAGTAGGTGACATGAATCAGTAGGTGACATGAATCAATAGGTGACATGAATCAATAGGTGACATGAATCAGTAGGTGACATGAATCAGTAGGTGACATGAATCAGTAGGTGACATGAATCAATAGGTGACATGAATCAGTAGGTGACATGAATCAGTAGGTGACATGAATCAGTAGGTGACATGAATCAGTAGGTGACATGAATCAGTAGGTGACATGAATCAGTAGGTGACATGAATCAGTAGGTGACATGAATCAGTAGGTGACATGTATCAGTAGGTGACATGAATCAGTAGGTGGCATGAATCAGTAGGTGACATGAATCAGTAGGTGACATGAATCAGTAGGTGGCATGAATCAATAGGTGACATGAATCAGTAGGTGACATGAATCAGTAGGTGACATGAATCAGTAGGTGGCATGAATCAATAGGTGACATGAATCAGTAGGTGACATTAGCCCATAGTGGATTTCTTTCCTTCTCCTCAATCTAGTTATTTTTTTTGCTTCTCTTTGTTGTCTATTAGTGTGTTTTACAGTCTTATCATTGTCTGTGTTTATATATCATTGGATTACTCAGAGTAGACCACATAATAATGGTTTTAATGTGCCTATTGTCTTATTTCGACTCTCTGATTGGTTGATTGGTTAATTCCTTTTCCATTCACAGATCATTGGGCTGAAGCCGCGTGGAGATCCCTATGTCAACTGCACGGCAAAGGTAAATGTCATCAGGATTTCAGTATGTGTGTTTTTGAAGAACAATCTGGTTACATTTATAGCATTTTACATTATTGATTGTTTATGTCGATATTTGTGTGTACCTTTTTCCTGATTTGGTTGGATGTTTGTTTTTCTGCTTTCAGTCGAAGCTTTATGGTAAGCTTAGCGATGTGTACATGTCTCATTTTATTTTCCAAGCTATTACAACGTGGAAAGGATTTACAGGGTTGTTTTGTAATCCCAGTCTCTTTTCCATATTGTGGTCCTGTGTGACGCAGTATACTGGTGTTATAATAGGAACCTTATCGAACCTTTCAACAGCTACACTGATTATTTGCATTGTACCCCCCTCCAACCCCACTTTTACGCTGCTGCTACTCTACCATATATGCATAGTCACTAGAACTATACATTCATGTACATACTACTTCCATTGGCCCGACCAACTAGTGCCCCCGCACATTGGCTAACCGGTCTATCTGCATTGTGTCCCTCCGCCCACCGGCCCCTCTTTTACGCTACTGCTTCTCTCTGTTCATCATATATGCAATAGTCACTTTAACCATATCTACATGTACATACTACCTCAATTAGCCTGACTAACCGGTGTCTGTATGTAGCCTCACTACTGTATATAGCCTCTCTACTGTATATTTATTTTTTATTTTTATTTCACCTTTATTTAACCAGGTAGGATAGTTGAGAACAAGTTCTCATTTGCAACTGCGACCTGGCCAAGATAAAGCATAGCAGTGTGAACAGACAACACAGAGTTACACATGGAGTAAACAGCCTCTCTACTGTATATAGCCTCGCTACTGTTATAACCTCACTACTGTTATAACCTCACTACTGTATATAGCCTCGCTACTGTATATAGGCTCTCTCTCTACTGTATATAGCCTCTCTACTGTATATAGCCCCTCTACTGTATATAGCCTCGCTACTGTTATAACCTCACTACTGTTATAACCTCACTACTGTTATAACCTCACTACTGTATATAGCCTCGCTACTGTATATAGCCTCTCTACTGTATATAGCCTCTCTACTGTATATAGCCTCGCTACTGTATATAGCCTCTCTGTTGTATATAGCCCCTCTACTGTATATAGCCTCTCTACTGTATATAGCCCCTCTACTGTATATAGCCTCTCTACTGTATATAGCCCCTCAACTGTATATAGCCTCTCTACTGTATATAGCCTCTCTACTGTATATAGCCCCTCTACTGTATATAGCCCCTCTACTGTATATAGCCTCTCTACTGTATATAGCCCCTCTACTGTTATAACCTCACTACTGTTATAACCTCACTACTGTATATAGCCTCACTACTGTATATAGCCTCTTTACTGTATATAGCCTCTCTACTGTATGTAGCCTCTCTACTGTATATAGCCTCTCTACTGTATATAGCCTCTCTACTGTATATAGCCTCTCTACTGTTATATCCTCTCTACTGTATATAGCCCCTCTACTGTATATAGCCTCTCTACTGTATATTGTCTCTCTACTGTATATAGCCTCTCTACTGTATATAGCCTCTACTGTATATAGCCTCTCTACTGTTATAGCCTCTCTACTGTATATAGCCTCTCTACTGGATATAGCCCCTCTACTGTATATAGCCTCTCTACTGTATATAGCTATAATCAATAGCTATAATCAAACTGTATAGAACGTTCCAGTGTTATAATCAAACCTTTTAGAATGTTCCAGTGTTATAATCAAACCTTTTAGAATGTTCAGTGTTATAATCAAACATTTTAGAATGTTCAGTGTTATAATCAAACCTTTTAGAATGTTCCAGTGTTATAATAAAACCTTTTAGAATGTTCAGTGTTATAATCAAACATTTTAGAATGTTCCAGTGTTATAATCAAACCTTTTAGAATGTTCCAGTGTTATAATCAAACCTTTTAGAATGTTCCAGTGTTATAATCAAACCTTTTAGAATGTTCCAGTGTTAATATTATAAGACCTGGCCATTGAGTGTGATCTCTCACAGACCCCAGAAAGAGAAGCTGTTGCTTAATGTAACAGCTAATGGCGTTACAGTACAGTGTATGCAGCACAAGGAATATTTCCAATTCTTAAATAATGTATTATTCTTACATACTCATATGGACTTGTGAAGATCTGAAAAGATTGGATAGGTGCGAGCAATATGGCAAAATTTTCCACATAGTAGAGGGCAAAGTGTAGCTTGTAGCTATTACCATAATACCTACTATGTATACCTATCAGAGGAGGCCGTCTTCCTAAATCTCCTCCCACCCGTGGAGCTATTACCATAATACCTACTATGTAAGAGGAGGCCGTCTTCCTAAAGCTCCTCCCACCAGTGGAGCTATTACCATAATACCTACTATGTAAGAGGAGGCCGTCTTCCTAAAGCTCCTCCCACCAGCCTCCTCTGATAGCTGTCCAACCCTTTCAGATGAAGTCCTTAGCCTAACGGTCTGTTTGGATAGGATAGACATATTCTTGCTTTTGACCATTATACTTCCTCTTCCTCCTTTTCCCCTTCAGAGGGACAACCCCATACAGATGCAGTACTTCCCAAGTGAGGGACGCTTCGATAAAATGTATTTCCCTTACTACGGCAACAAACTTCATGTAAGTTTGGGTCAAAGGTCAATATTTGCTTGATGGGAAAACATTATTGTACAATGATGCAAGAATTTGGAATACTGTTGGATGGACGTGTGAGATATTCAACCGTCCATGTTGATGAGATATTCAACCGTCCATGTTGATGAGATATTCAACAGTCCATGTTGATGAGATATTCAACAGTCCATGTTGATGAGATATTCAACAGTCCATGTTGATGAGATATTCAACCGTCCATGTTGGTGAGATATTCAACAGTCCATGTTGGTGAGATATTCAACCGTCCATGTTGATGAGATATTCAACCGTCCATGTTGATGAGATATTCAACAGTCCATGTTGGTGAGATATTCAACCGTCCATGTTGATGAGATATTCAACCGTCCATGTTGATGAGATATTCAACAGTCCATGTTGATGAGATATTCAACCGTCCATGTTGGTGAGATATTCAACCGTCCATGTTGATGAGATATTCAACCATCCATGTTGGTGAGATATTCAACCGTCCATGTTGGTGAGATATTCAACCGTCCATGTTGGTGAGATATTCAACAGTCCATGTTGGTGAGATATTCAACAGTCCATGTTGGTGAGATATTCAACCGTCCATGTTGGTGAGATATTCAACCGTCCATGTTGATGAGATATTCAACAGTCCATGTTGGTGAGATATTCAACCGTCCATGTTGATGAGATATTCAACCGTCCATGTTGGTGAGATATTCAACCGTCCATGTTGGTGAGATATTCAACCGTCCATGTTGGTGAGATATTCAACCGTCCATGTTGGTGAGATATTCAACCATCCATGTTGGTGAGATATTCAACCGTCCATGTTGGTGAGATATTCAACCGTCCATGTTGGTGAGATATTCAACCGTCCATGTTGGTGAGATATTCAACCGTCCATGTTGATGAGATATTCAACCGTCCATGTTGGTGAGATATTCAACCGTCCATGTTGGTGAGATATTCAACCGTCCATGTTGATGAGATATTCAACCGTCCATGTTGGTGAGATATTCAACCGTCCATGTTGGTGAGATATTCAACCGTCCATGTTGGTGAGATATTCAACAGTCCATGTTGCATGTCTTTTTTTGCTTCCACTCCTTTGTACTTCTTTTCTTTCCTACCCTATTCCACTCCCTATTTTTCTCTCTCTCCCTTCTCCTTTCTCTCTCGCTTTCTTCTCCCTCCCACCTCTCTTCTTCTCACCCTTTACTCTCTGTCTACAGGAGAGGTATGTGCAGCCGGTGGTTGCTGTTAAGCTGTTGCTGAACAAGGAGGACTACAACACGGAGCTGACCATTGAATGCCGGATTGAGGGATCCGACCTGCGCAACAACGACGACCGAGACAAGTTCCTGGGCCGTGTCACCTTCCGAATCACAGTCAAAGAGTAGTAGGGAGTAGTGAGGAGGAGGCTAGTGTGGAGAAATGTGGTTCTTACTCCTCCCAGAAGATTCCTGGTAGATTAAGATGGGCCTAATTCCAAACCAATCCCTCCACCCTCACTCCAGATACTAGGCGAGGGACATTCAAATCTGGTAGTTCATTGATTGGCCAGATAATCTACTCACCTGTTGTTACAGGTCAGTCTCTAACTAGGCAGGATGGGGAAGGATTATAACCAGCAGTTCTGTGAACCCTGAATCCCAGATTTGAATACCCTTCTCTTGGGCTCTTGTTGACTCCATCTTGTATTTCTGATAGGGTTGGATATGTGCAAGCATAGCAAGAGTGCTAGATGAAGCAATTATCATATCATAGCTGATGCCAATCCATTCCTTTCAGATCTACAGTGCATCACACCCAAAAAGGGCCTAGACTAGTGCCTACAAATGTAGGATCTTAATTTGATCAGTCTTTCGTTGCTGAGAATTTAGCAGGAAATATTAACAAAGGTTTCTAAAGTTTGTCATTTCCACTTTGAAATTTCCGATTTGATTTGCCCTAACGAAAAACATATCCAGCCATACAAAAATTCCATTCATTATAATCCACATAATAAATCACATTTCCTGTTGCTGCAGGATTATCTCCCTGCTTTAGCAAACTGGCTCAAATTAAGATCATACATCTGTGATGGTAGGGGGTGAGAGATCGGTGTGCGATTGGATCAAAAGGATAGGGTAGTGATGTCATCAATTTTCAACTTATCTCCTGGAAAAAGCGTTAATCGTGCCAAATTTAATGGAACATCTAGTTCCCTTGTTTACTTCTATGTTTACTCTAGTACAGGCCTGGGCAACTCCAATCCTCGGGGGCCTGATTGGTGGTCACACTTTTGCCCCTAGACCCAACTAACACCTCTGACTCCAATAATCAACTAATCATGATCTTCAGTTAAAAATGAAATGAGTTTAAATTAGTGGCGTTTTCTAGGGATGGGGGGAAAGTGTAACACCTATCAGGCCCCCGAGGACTGGAGTAGTCCACCCCTGTTTAAAATGGCGCATATCTTTTGTCTTCTCTTTCGTTATGTCATTCTAGCAAGAGTCTTTTCATGACTCACCAACCTAACGGCCATCAGACCCTTCTATTAGTCGGCTTTTGTTGTCTGACCCAGTGCTCTAGTGTTGATCTAGGTTCAGATCTTATTTTCTATTCAGATGGTCTAGATTGGAGCTTAGATGTGGTAAACTGAACCTAGATCAGGGCTTAGTGCCAAGGGTTGGATCAACTGTCAGTATTTCACCATCAGTCATCCACTGTCAATACAACCATGTTTTAAGTAGACCCTCTCATCTGAAAACATAACAAATCATTATTCCTCAACATCACATCACATAGATAGAGTCAACCCCAATGAAACACTGTCGAACCCAGATGCCCTCTACAAATACATGTCATTTAGAATCCTTTTCGTCTTGGGACCACAATTTGATATTATAATATTATAATAGGGAACTGTAGATAGGTGTGTGTGTGTGGTGTGGTCTGACCACAACCCAGTGGTGTGCCGTCTGTCTGTCCGGCTGCATGTCTGTGTGTCTGTTTATTCTACCCCTGACCTCACCACTGTAACAGCCAATGTGGATGAGGTGAGTTATCCTCCCTCCCTTGCGTGCATACACACACACACACACACACACACACACACACACACACACACACACACACACACGCACACGCACACGCACACGCACACACACACACACACACACACACACACACACACACACACACACACACACACACACACAAAAGCGATTGGAGACCTGCGAGGAAGCGCTGTGTAAATGCAATTCATTGTATCTATGTACTATATATGCCTATCTTTGGGTGGAAAGCGGGTCTGTTTGTCTCTTTCTCTCAGTCTACCCCTCCCTCTGTCTTTCTCAATGTATATATTTAATGGATTCACACAGTATTTTTTTCTGTCACAGAACACAATGTCTGAGCACTGTAAAGAAGAAACTATATAAACAAAGATTTACAGGACATGATCATATTCAAAGCTATGTCTAAAATGGAATCGTGAAGGAACAACTTGTTATCATCTGCATGATGCCGGAACAATTGTGGATTAAAAGGTGATTTTGGAGGAGAAGAAAAAAATTGAACCTGTGGTTTTATGTCTTGTGTCTTACCTCTTATGTGTCGTTATGTAATGATTGTCAAGGTTACACGGAACCCAAACTGACATAATGGCATAATGAGCACAAGTAGCTTGTGGTATTCTACCTTTGCCACAAGAGGGCAGCAGCATTAAGGCAGAGATCCGTTGAATGAAGGGTCATTCCTGGCTTGCTTTAAAGACGTCTTCCAGCAATTCATTCACTTTTCCTGTTGAAAAGCGATATCCCAAGTAACAATACGGTAAAGTACATACGTACACTGAAAGGCAGCAGCTAATGGGGATCCGTAATAAACACAAATACAATACGGTAAAGTACATACGTACACTGAAAGGCAGCAGCTAATGGGGATCCGTAATAAACACAAATACAATAGGGTAAAAAAAAAACGATACATTTTTAGCAAAACTGTTGTTTTTCAGAAACAACTGCAAACTTCAAGGAGTTGTCAGATGTGATGTCATCAGCCTTCTCATTGCTTGAGGAACAATAGAAAACAAAAGAGGAGGATACCTGGGATACCTATTGAGATGTGCCTTTTGTTAATAAGTACATCAGGTGTTCAATGAGGTGAACAGGAGACTGGAGTATTTTATTAAAATATATATTTTTTAATTGAACCTTTATATTTTATCAGTTAAGAACACATTTTTATTTACAATGACGGCCTACCTTTGGAATGGTGCTATCCAGTAGTGATATTTATCATAGTGGTAACCTAATGGGTTGCACTCAAGCAATAATTGTGTTTAAGCACCCATTTTCATGAGTAGTAGATAATAGGCATCATCTTTAATTAAAGGAGCTTGATTGTGCAAATTAGGTGATGACATCATTTAGTGACTTCTAGCGACTTTTAGGACAGCCAATAGCTACTTTCCTTACTGAGGAGTTGGCAACACTGCACCAGCTTATCACTCTCACTGGAGGAACTGTCACTATTCTGGAGGGGAGGAAGAAGAGGAAGAGCAAGGCCACTGTCATTGCCGGGCAATAAGGTCTCTGTCGGACACAAAGGCTGCTAGTGCCAGCTGCTGCGCCAGTAGTCCTACTAGCTTCCACCTGCTAGTGCCAGCTGCTGCACCAGTAGTCCTACTAGCTTCCACCTGCTAGTGCCAGCTGCTGCACCAGTAGTCCTACTAGCTTCCACCTGCTAGTGCCAGCTGCCTCGTCAGTAGTCCTACTAGCTTCCACCTGCTAGTGCCAGCTGCTGCGCCAGTAGTCCTACTAGCTTCCACCTACTAGTGCCAGCTGCTGCACCAGTAGTCCTACTAGCTTCCACCTGCTAGTGCCAGCTGCCTCGTCAGTAGTCCTACTAGCTTCCACCTGCTAGTGCCAGCTGCTGCGCCAGTAGTCCTACTAGCTTCCACCTGCTAGTGCCAGCTGCCTCGTCAGTAGTCCTACTAGCTTCCACCTACTAGTGCCAGCTGCTGCGCCAGTAGTCCTACTAGCTTCCACCTACTAGTGCCAGCTGCTGCGCCAGTAGTCCTACTAGCTTCCACCTACTAGTGCCAGCTGCTGCGCCAGTAGTCCTACTAGCTTCCACCTGCTAGTGCCAGCTGCCTCGTCAGTAGTCCTACTAGCTTCCACCTGCTAGTGCCAGCTGCTGCGCCAGTAGTCCTACTAGCTTCCACCTGCTAGTGCCAGCTGCCTCGTCAGTAGTCCTACTAGCTTCCACCTGCTAGTGCCAGCTGCTGCGCCAGTAGTCCTACTAGCTTCCACCTGCTAGTGCCAGCTGCCTCGTCAGTAGTCCTACTAGCTTCCACCTACTAGTGCCAGCTGCTGCGCCAGTAGTCCTACTAGCTTCCACCTACTAGTGCCAGCTGCCTCGTCAGTAGTCCTACTAGCTTCCACCTGCGATAATAGTTCCGTCAGTCAAGGACAAGTTGGTAGCTTTGCTGATCTTTGGAAATTTGGCACGAGCTTGATCACGCTGTGTTTTTTTCTGCACCACTTGGTCTTGCCTTTTGTTTATCCATCTTGAACAAGGCACTCACTACGCATCCGAGTCTGACCCAATTCACATAACTCATTTTTAACTTGATAGCCAATTAGGTGAAGAGGCAGAGGCGGGCTGAGAAATAGGCTAATTAGACACATGTACTGTCTGTCTACCAATGTAGATTGGACAACACAAACACGTTGCTTGCTACATGTGGAAATTAAAAAGGAGGGTTACTGTCAAAATTATTTAAAAACATACATAACATTTAGACATACAGTGCCTTGCGAACGTATTCGGCCCCCTTGAACTTTGCGACCTTTTGCCACATTTCAGGCTTCAAACATAAAAACTGTATTTTTGTGTGAAGAATCAACAACAAGTGGGACACAATCATGAAGTGGAACGACATTTATTGGATATTTCAAACTTTTTTAACAAATCTAAAACTGAAAAATTGGGCGTGCAAAATTATTCAGCCCCTTGACTTTCAGTGCAGCAAACTCTCTCCAGAAGTTCAGTGAGGATCTCTGAATGATCCAATGTTGACCTAAATGACTAATGATGATAAATACAATCCATCTGTGTGTAATCAAGTCTCCGTGTAAATGCACCTGCACTGTGATAGTCTCAGAGGTCCGTTAAAAGCGCAGAGAGCATCATGAAGAACAAGGAACACACCAGGCAGGTCCGGGATACTGTTGTGAAGAAGTTTAAAGCTGGATTTGGATACAAAAAGATTTCCCAAGCTTTAAACATCCCAAGGAGCACTGTGCAAGCGATAATATTGAAATGGAAGGAGTATCAGACCACTGCAAATCTACCAAGACCTGGCCGTCCCTCTAAACTTTCAGCTCATACATGGAGAAGACTGATCAGAGATGCAGCCAAGAGGCCCATGATCACTCTGGATGAACTGCAGAGATCTACAGCTGAGGTGGGAGACTCTGTCCATAGGACAACAATCAGTCGTATATTCCACAAATCTGGCCACTATGGAAGAGTGGCAAGAAGAAAGCCATTTCTTAAAGATGTCCATAAATTGTGTCGTTTAAAGTTTGCCACAAGCCACCTGGGAGACACACCAAACATGTGGAAGAAGGTGCTCTGGTCAGATGAAACCAAAATTGAACTTTTTGGCAACAATGCAAAACGTTGTGTTTGGCGTAAAAGCAACACAGCTCATCACCCTGAACACACCATCCCCACTGTCAAACATGGTGGTGGCAGCATCATGGTTTGAGCCTGCTTTTCTTCAGCAGGGACAGGGAAGATGGTTAAAATTGATGGGAAGATGGATGGAGCCAAATACAGGACCATTCTGGAAGAAAACCTGATGGAGTCTGCAAAAGACCTGAGACTGGGACGGAGATTTGTCTTCCAACAAGACAATGATCCAAAACATAAAGCAAAATCTACAATGGAATGGTTCAAAAATAAACATATCCAGGTGTTAGAATGGCCAAGTCAAAGTCCAGACCTGAATCCAATCGAGAATCTGTGGAAAGAACTGAAAACTGCTGTTCACGAATGCTCTCCATCCAACCTCACTGAGCTCGAGCTGTTTTGCAAGGAGGAATGGGAAAAAAATTCAGTCTCTCGATGTGCAAAACTGATAGAGACATACCCCAAGCGACTTACAGCTGTAATCGCAGCAAAAGGTGGCGCTACAAAGTATTAACTTAAGGGGGCTGAATAATTTTGCACGCCCAATTTTTCAGTTTTTGATTTGTTAAAAAAGTTTGAAATATCCAATAAGTGTCGTTCCACTTCATGATTGTGTCCCACTTGTTGTTGATTCTTCACAAAAACATACCGTTTTATATCTTTATGAAGAATGAATTTGAATTTGAAGCCTGAAATGTGGCAAAAGGTCGCAAAGTTCAAGGGGGCCGAATACTTTCGCAAGGCACTGTATTTTCCTTAACTGTTAATATTATTTTATGAATTTGGTAGCCTATGCTACAAAATATAATATTATGCCCATATCAATTAATTGATTTAAATCATTGTCTCAAGAACAACTAACTACATGATTTAATGAAAATCAGCAAATAGACACATTGTTTCATAATCTTTAATAAAATAATAAAATAGTAATAAACAGAAACAGGCAATAGGCTACAGCTTGCTTCCCAGTTTCCCCACCAAATGGGCTACAGCTTGCTACCCAGTTTCCCCACCAAATAGGCTACAGCTTGCTTCCCAGTTTCCCCACCAAATAGGCTACAGCTTGCTTCCCAGTTTCCCCACCAAATAGGCTACAGCTTGCTTCCCAGTTTCCCCACCAAATAGGCTACAGCTTGCTCCCCAGTTTCCCCACCAAATAGGCTACAGCTTGCTTCCCAGTTTCCCCACCAAATAGGCTACAGCTTGCTTCCCAGTTTCCCCACCAAATAGGCTACAGCTTGCTTCCCAGTTTCCCCACCAAATAGGCTACAGCTTGCTTCCCAGTTTCCCCACCAAATAGGCTACAGCTTGCTCCCCAGTTTCCCCACCAAATAGGCTACAGCTTGCTTCCCAGTTTCCCCACCAAATAGGCTACAGCTTGCTTCCCAGTTTCCCCACCAAATAGGCTACAGCTTGCTTCCCAGTTTCCCCACCAAATAGGCTACAGCTTGCTTCCCAGTTTCCCCACCAAATAGGCTACAGCTTGCTTCCCAGTTTCCCCACCAAATAGGCTACAAGGAAGCTTGATGCATCTCGATTATGTTGAATGCGCGGGGGTCTGTAGGCAGCATAATACCTTCCACACAAAGTTTTGTTTTTGACAAAAAGAGACGTAAGTATTTTCTCAGACAGAATTGCTAGCTAATGCTAACGACCATGTAGTGGATTGTTTTGTTGAAGAACCCCTTTCATTGCCCACATCAGATTCAAGATTTTGGTAAAAAGCCACATCGATCATGTAATGGATGAAGGTCTGCGTATTTCAACTGTGCAACACAACGAGAAGGTAAGAAGAAAACAGCTTATCGAAACAACTTCATTTTTGGGCATGTACTGTAAGTGTTGGCTTTAGGGGGCACAATGAGAAGGAAAGTTCAGCTATCAAGGCCAACTACAAGGAGTTTGCAGAGCTACCTGGTCTCAGAGCATTTCGGACAATTCTGTACATACATTTAGCATGGTATGTTGTGTTTTGTATGGTTTGTATTCATTTGTGTATGTCCATCATCAATTTCGTATGACATGTTTTGAATTTGAAAAGTGTACAATATGTTATGAATTCGCTAAACTTACAATATTTTATGATTTTGCAAAATGTTTGATATGTTAAAAATTCTTTTTTTTGTGGCTAACGTTAGCTAGGTGGCTAGGAGACTAATGCTAACATTAGATAGCTAGCTAACTGAAAAGACGAGCGACCCAGGGATGTGTGTATTCTTTAAGGACTTTTAACAGAATGTGACTGGCAGAATGGGTGTTGTACAGTTGGGCAAAAAGTATTTAGTCAGCCACCGATTGTGCAAGTTCTCCCACTTAAAAAGATGAGAGAGGCCTGTAATTTTCATCATAGCTACACTTCAACTATGACAGACAAAATGAGAATAAAATCCAGAAAATCACATTGTAGGATTTTTTATGAATTTATTTGCATATTATGGTGGAAAATAAGTATATAGCCGGCCCACAGGAATGGAATGGTCTACTGTATCAAAAGCTTTGGCCAAGTCAATAAAAATAACAGTATAACATTGCTTAGAATCAAGGGCAATGTTGACATCATTGAGGACATTTAAGGTTGCAGTGACACATCCATAACCTGAGCAGAAACCAGATATACCAGTATACCAGAGAGTATACTATACACATCAAGAAAGCCAGTCAATTGATTATTGACAAGTTTTTCCAACAATTTTGATAAACAGGGCAAAATAGAAATAGGCCTATAACAGTTAGGATCAGCTTGATCACCCCCTTTAAATAAAGGACGAACAGTGGCTGCATTCCAAGCAGTGGGAACCTCCCCAGAAAGGAGAGACAAGTTTAAAAAGGCTTGGCGATGATAGGGGCAGCAACCTTAAAGAAGAAAGGGTCTAAACCATCTGACCCAGATGCTTTTTTGGGGTCAAGTTTTAGGAACTCCTTTAGCACCTCAGACTCAGTGACCGCCTGCAGGAAGAAAGCGTTGGGGATAGTTGCGTTAGAAGGGATGAGGAAATATTGGATGGGCAGGGAGGCATGGCTGAGTCAAATAGGATTCCTGACTTAATGAAGTGGTGATTAAAGAGCTCATCCATGTGCTTCTTGTTAGTAACAGCCACATAATCACCATTAAGGGACATGGGCAGCTGTGAGGAGGAGGGTTTATTCTCCAGCTCTTTAACCGTTTTCCAGAACTTCTTGGGGTTTGACCCACAGAGAGAGAACTGCTCCTTAAAGTATCTACCTTTGGCCTTCCGTACAGCCTGATGGCACTTGTTTCTCATTTGCCTGAGCTAGAGTCAGTCAGCTTGAGTATACGTGTGCCGAGCATTTCGCCAAATGCAATTCTTGAGTTGGAGTAACTCTGCAAGATCACAGTCGAACCAGGGGCTGAACCTGTTTTTAATTCTATTTTTCTTTATGGGGTCGTGTTTGTTAACAATACCACTGAACTATCAAAAAGAAGGTCCAAGAATCTTCGACAGAGCTGATTCTATACCATTTTACAGAGGCCAGTTCATGAAGGAAGACTTGGTCATGAAAGTTTTTAGCAAGCGTCTATGACAAATCAGGACAGGTCGTTTCACTGAGCAGCCATTACGAACACCGGCTGTAAAACAGTGATCACTTAGGTCATTACAGCAAACACCAGACTGATACCTAATCAGGATTATTGGTGAGGATAACGTTGAGGATAGTAGCCTCTTCTGGGTGTTTGTAGTCATACCCTGTGGGATTGGTAATAATCTGAGAAAGATTTAGGGAGTCCCGTTGCTTTAGTACTTGGTCAGATGGTTTATGCATGTCACAGTGTAGGTCACCTAGCAGGACAAATCCAGGCTTGGTGTAAGGGGCCAGGAGAGAGCTTAGGGCAGGTAGGGTACTGGCCGGTGCTGATGGAGGACGATGACACCCAGCAACAGTCAACAAGAGCTATTTGAAAGTTTAATGTTTAACACCAGCAAATCTAATTGTTTGGGGACAGACTTGCTGGAGACAACCGAGCACCGAAGGTGATCCTTGGTAAAGATTGTCACTCCCCCACCTTTGGAAGATCTGTCTTGCCGAAAAAGGTTATAACCAGTTTAACATCAGTATTCAAAACATTCTTCCTTAACCACGTCTCAGTAATGACCAACACATCTGAATTGGAGATGTGAACCCACACTTTCAATTGATCCATTTTAGGTAATACGCTTCTAGTGTTAACATGCAGAAAACTCAGGCTTTTACGAGAGCAGAAAACAGTAAAGCAGATATCAGAGCACACGTCAAATTGGGGCAACAGTAGATGGGCCAGGGAGTACATGCAAATTTCCAGATATCATCAACAGTAATACAATCAAGGCACGGCAGAGGACAGGGAGGGCTCTGCAGTGCTGATTTATGACATCTGAATGTGCATCAGATGCCAACAAGAGAGTCAGAGACCCGAGTGTGGGAACAAACATAGTCTGTCCCACAGTTGGGTAAAGAAAGTTAGTAGTCAACAAAGCATACTGGAGTCATGAGGGAAATAGAAAAATGCACAAGATTTAAAAAATATACATATAACAACTTGGGGCTAGCCATTGTAAGTTCAGAGTCAGTGGCCCCAACAGTGCGTATGTGCTGGAGGCGAGCGATACCTCAGGAGAGAGGTGGAGTGTGGTGGAGGTACCTGTACCAGACAGGGGGAGACAGGCCAGGGCAGACGGTGAACAGAGAGGGGGTGAGTGTGGTGGGGGTACCTGTACCAGACAGGGGGAGACAGGCCAGGGCAGACGGTGAACAGAGAGGGGTGAGTGTGGTGGGGATACCTGTACCAGACAGGGGGAGACAGGCCAGGGCAGACGGTGAACAGAGAGAGGGGTGAGTGTGGTGGGGGTACCTGTACCAGACAGGGGGAGACAGACCAGGGCAGATGGGGAACAGATCACCAGGTAGAGTCCAAGCAGCAGTGCAGCAGGCAACGGGAGTAGATGTCACACCCAATTGGGAGAATACTTTCTTTCTGGAGGCAGATTTCTTGTAGAAAATGTTTGAACAGCAGGAGGGGGGCTTCAAAGACTCCTGCCACTTGTTGGGCCCGAAGGCCTCGACACCTCTCACTTCACACCTCAGTGTTAATTGAAGTTGCATCTGGTCTGTCCTAGCAAGCCTGGCAGCCTTAACTCAGTATTTAGTCTCCATGAAGTAAAATATATAATTGCAATATACTTAATTTTTTTCATTTTTCTTTTCTTCTTGGCTTTCAAAATAGCATCAGACCAAACACTACTCACTCAGTCCCAGGTTGGATGTTGTCCTCAGGTCTCTGCTGTTTGTTTGCTAGAGCACCCTCCGTATAGCTTGGAAAAAGGAAGCCTTGGTAGCAGTAATCTCTCTGGTTAATTTTGGCCAAAATTAGGTTGTAGGTTTGGAGTTTTATCTGGAACGAAGGCCATGCTGTGGAGGGTAGCATCCTGCATATGTCCCTGCCGAAAGTTTATCTAACTTCAAATCTATCCCTTTGTAAAAAAAAACATGTTGAAAAATGTGAGAGCTTACATGCAGCTTACATGCAATTTTCTCTCATTACTGGATGTAGAGTCATTCACATATACAAACACAATCACATTATTACACATCAATGTGATTTTAATCCTTGCGTAGACTAACTCATTCTTAGCTCTTCTGTCTAACTGTGTTGTGTTATTGTTTTTTGTCATCACAGTCAAATCCTGTCCTGCCCTCAGTGGAAGAGTTGAGGTCTTCTCCAACACCATCCATCCATGATGAGCCTGTCCTGCACTGAAGCCTCTGAACACCTCAACATCTGTCCTGCGCTCATGCCTCTGAACACCTCAACCCCTGTCCTGCGCTCATGCCTCTGAACACCTCAACCCCTGTCCTGCGCTCATGCCTCTGAACACCTCAACCCCTGTCCTGCGCTCATGCCTCTGAACACCTCAACCCCTGTCCTGCGCTCATGCGTCTGAACACCTCAACCCCTGTCCTGCGCTCATGCCTCTGAACACCTCAACCCCTGTCCTGCGCTCATGCCTCTGAACACCTCAACCCCTGTCCTGCGCTAATGCCTCTGAACACCTCAACCCCTGTCCTGTGCTCATGCCTCTGAACACCTCAACTCCTGTCCTGCGCTCATTTTTTCATTGATAAACACCTAAATTGGAACACAGTGGCTGTACAGTAACGTGCTATACAGGAAGTCTGAGCTCAGGTTCTCCACTTTACAGTGCTGTATGGGTTTTGACTGACAGCTGTTAGAAACTTCACATTTCCATGTCATAAAACTCAGGTAATGTCATTTACAGTGTCAATGTTTATGATCATTATGTTTCCTGGGTTGTCTGGGTTGTCCTGAACACAATGAGCCCAAGTTTGTCATATTGTGAAGAAAATTTGCTGGGAAAATGCACTTGAAAGCACTCATGACCTCATTCTATGCGCATCACAATTACAATCTGTTTGTCTGAAGTATGTGTATGTGTGGGGTACAGAGATGAGGTAGTCATTCAAAGATCATGCTAAACACTATTATAGCACACAGATTCCATGCCACATATTATGTGACTTGTTTTTACTCCCAAACTTATTTTGGCCATAACAAATGGCTTGAATACTTATTGACTCAAGACATTTCAGCTTTTTAATTAAAAAAAAATATTTGTAAAAAATTTCGACAAACATAATTCCACTTTGGCATTATACGGTATAGATAGGTCAGTGACACAAAATCTCAAATTAAGCCATTTTAAATTCAGGCAGTAACATAAAATGTGGAAAAAGTCATAAGGGTGTGAATACTTTCTGAAACCACTGTAGGCTAATTTCCATGAGTGAAAGAGGTTCAAATAATTTGTTTTGTCGTGTCCGTGCGGTTCACGCCTATACCGTGGGTCTCCTATCCACCCTCCTCAATTTTTCATGTCACCAGCTTTCACTGATGGAAGATAATGTCATGATCAGAAAAGCTTGAATTTCTTATCAATCAGGAAAATCCCTGCAACTGGCTATGCTATGTTTAGCTGTAGCATCCAACAGGTTGTGGCAGCATTTTTAGGGTGCGCTGCCTTTCACCACCATTAGCTGTCAACACCTGAGTCCCACTCTTTAACAGATAATCTCTCTGCTTTTTAGCTCTAGTAACTTCGTCTCGCTTCATCACTCCCTTAACGGCCCTTAAACCATGCCCTTGGAGCATCGTCTCTGCATCAAGAGAGAGCCAAACGTCAGGGATGTCCCCTCCGCCCATTCTGTTTCACTCCAAAACTGATTTGTAAACTAAAAACACACTGTTTTCTCTTTATACATCTCTTGCTCTGCCTCCATTTCTCTTTCATCCTGTGTTTATTCCTCTCCAGTAGACTATTGAACTTTTCACCAAAACAAACATTCCTAATGATCTATAAGGTTTGAGCTCTATTTTCCCCACACATTTTTTTTCAGTAGCTAAACACCATTTTGTCAGGAACAGTAGTGTATATATCCTCCTGAGGCTTCCCTTTAGGTCCTTGGAGATTAGAGGTTGATTTCAGTACTCTGAGGGTAAGGCCGATTATCTTCTTATCAGCTAAGAGTAGCACACTGAAATCTGCCCTGGGCAGCACAGTCTGCTTGTGATCTCTACCTAATGGGATTACTGCGGTCAATTTTTGTAGGTTTCACTCAGGACTGCCGCAGTGCTTTCCACAGGAGTTAACATGTACCCTGGAGTACAGGCTACAGTGAGGTGTGCTGAACGCCTCATACTCGTATTCGTAATTGTATTCGTTTTCTCACAGTTGATTCTCATAATCGGATTTACTGGTTATCGTAAAAACTGGAAGTGTGCTTTAAAAGCCTTTAAGCCTATACCCAGGGCTCTTCGACCAATTCGCACATGCAACAATTTTTGGGGGCTGTGTGACTATACATTTTATTTTGGTAGCCCCGTACGACAAAACTATTATCCAATAAAATAAGAAATATGACTCTTCTCTTCACTGCTCAAACAACACAGGCTCAAACAAGACAGGCTGATAGATTGTTTACAATTCATAACCAATCATAATGCTACAAATATGTAAATGTAGCTAATTAAACCAATCACACACCAGGCACAGGCTAGGCACATAACCAATACCTTTTTTGCACAAACTTTCCCTCAGAACTATGCTGTCACTTTCTGTCAGCTAAGTATTGGCATTGGCTAGCTAGCTAGCTAGCAAGAACAACAACAGTAAAACGCGGCTGAATTTAAGCTTTGAATGATGAAAATGATCAACCACAACCAGAAGAAGATTATGTTGAGGACACTGTCGGAGATGCTGCTTCTACCGATCCACATAACTTAAGCCAGAAGCACATTAAGTGCATCGGGGCAGGTGCAGGAGGGACATCACTCGGTCTACCACCAGGCAGCCGTATTTGACAGGCAACAGGTGGCAGCCCAAGCCGGTCAACAGCATAGCCGTGGTAAGTAGGGGTGCTGAGGGTGCTGCAGCACCCCCTGACAAATGGAAATAAAATAAACAGTATATAAAAAGGCCTTTATTACTCCTGTATGAGCGGAGAAGAACACTCATCAACAAAGCAGAGAAAAAATACTCCTCAGCACCTCCTTCTCCCCCCCACCAAAACGATCTGCAGCACCTAGCCTAAACCCTAGCCCTAAACACAAGTAGAAACATTAGCAACATCAAATAAACATAGGAGTTGTTGTGAAAGGAGACTAAAAATGTATTTCATTATCCAAGTATCAGTTCACAGTCAGCATGTTGCCTGGTTACAACAACAATATTATTGTATATTTGAGTATTGTTATTATTACTACTATTACCTGTTAGCTGATTGCAGTAATGGATAATAGTTTATAGTTTGCAGTTGCATAATAAAGCTCATGTTTTATTCACCGATGTAAATATGTTTGCAGTCACACTTTTGAATACATTTATTAAACATTGTTTTTATTCTAATTTATTGTCCACTGATGTGTTCTACATCATCAAGGTAACAACTGGTGATTAAGAATGATAGGATAGTCTTTTGCAGTACAAAAATAAAATAATCATCATTCTGGTGCTCCTACATTTTGTCTGGTGCTCCTACATTTTGTCTGGTGCTCCTACATTTTGTCTGGTGCTCCTACATTTTGCCTGGTGCTCCTACATTTTGTCTGGTGCTCCTACATTTTGTCTGGTGCTCTTACATTTTGTCTGGTGCTCCTACATTTTGTCTGGTGCTCCTACATTTTGTCTGGTGCTCCTACATTTTGTCTGGTGCTCCTTACTTTCTGAAATTAGGAGCACCAGTGCTACCAATAAAAATAGGTAATTTAGAGCCCTGCCTATACCTCAGGTGTGCAATCCAATCGTTGCAGCGGGCTCAACCTGCCCGTTTCTTTTCAGACAGCTGAACAAGCTAATTTCATTATTTAGAACACACATCGCTTCGCACTGTCTGACTGACATGAGAGTGATGCGTGCTGGCATCTGGAAAGGCCTTTTTTATGATCGCATGAATCATAATCATATTCGGAAAATTCTCAATATCCGTTACTATACCCGTTTTGTCCAAATACACAGTACACCCCTAGTTCTGAGGTCGATAGACACTGTGCGAACAAGGGGAGAACAAGGGTATCTTTTCATGTTCATGAGGCGTATCGCTTAACATGCTGACCACACCGCTCGTGTTACGTGGGCTCCCGCTCGCGTTGCAAAATAAATGTACACCTACATGTTATTCCATCATTTCATCCAAACTGTTCGCGCGTGTCAATGAGCGTCTGCGTAGCCAGGCACTAAAGTAGAACTTGGTTCTATTTGTCACGCTTGACGCACTGCAAGTCCTGCCTCTCCCATCTCATTGGTTATTTAGAAGCATTTACCCACGTGGATGATTGAAAGATGAACTGAGGTCCACACTCCAGTCCAGTTGGTGGTGGTAATGCACCTTAAAGTTGGTTGCCAACCGCCATATAAGGTCAACAGAAGAAGAAGAAGACTGAAGGAGAAGAGATTACTAGAAACTAACTAGGTTTCCCCTTTTATCTGTGGCTTAATTGTCGGAGAAGAGAACACACGAAAAAAGGACCATATGCATTTCAGGTAAGTTTGTTTTGATATTTCAACCTGCGTGACCTGTTTGTGTCTGGTGTGGATGGACAAAATAAACATGCTTGCGATGACGGTGTGCGTACCTGGTCTAGACAGCATCTACAGCATCTGTTTGATTCCTAATGCAATAACTTGAGTGAAATGAATGAAAAGTGCCTTTCACAAGAACACACACACACAAACACACACAGGCACACACACAGGAACACACACGCACACACACACACACACACACACACACACACACACACACACACACACACACACACACACACACACACACACACACACACACACACACACACACACACACACACACACACACACACAGGAACACACACACACACAGGAACACACACACACAGGAACACACACACACACACACACACACACACACACACACACACACACACACACACACACACACACACACACACACATGAACACACACACAAGAACACACACACAGGAACACACACACAGGAACACACACACACACACACACAGGAACACACACACACAGGAACACACACACACACACACACAGGAATACACAAGTACAATAGTGAATTACCATCAGAGTTAGTAAGAAAAAACAAAAGCTTTAAAAGACATATTTTTATTCAAATAATTCAAGATTCAAGCAAGTCCCTGATAAATGACTGACATAGAGTAGCATATGTAATGTTTTCCTCTCAAATTATATTTACAAGTATGTTTATGATATTGATATTCATAGTATAATATAATAAAATTAGCCCATTTAAAGTTATATAATAATAATATATTATTGTTATTATTATTATATGAAATAAGTCTTAACCCTGAGGCAACAAACAAGTGAACTGTGATTTTCTTTGTTAAAAGTTTTGAAAGCTAGCAAGCTAACTAGATTCTAACTTTAGATTTGTACATGTATCTCGAACTTCAGACAAATCACATGAATGGAAGCATTGGGGGGAGGGAGAAATAGATATTCCTGGTACAGGAACACATTGTTGGCCAAGCCCAACTCCTCTCAATGTTCAATCTTCGAATATAGAATCCCACTGGATTTTCTCTACATTCCATTCCTCTCTCCTGAGAAACCAGGGCATAGAACCTTCACAGCCCAATGAGAGTTGAGCATTCATCAAGTCCTGACTAGCACCTAATCTGTGGATTTCTCCCCATGTCAATGCATAGATATACATATTTATATTCATATACAACATCGTTTTGAAATAAAACTAGATGCTAGCTTGTAAAGTGCATCTGCTTGGAAATTTAGTGATCGACTAAAGGTTAGTAAAATCTCTGCCACATTTTGTTTTGAAATAACTTCTGATGTTGAAATATTATTTATTTTCTTCTGATCGCTTCCAGGTGTAATTTCTAAAAAGGTGATGTGTCCATACAGACATTGATCTCTTGAAATATTTGACAACAAAAAATAGTTATCACCTCTGCCTTTAGAGAGACAAAAGGAATCTCGGTGGGGGGGACGGGGACGGGACGGGGGGACGGGGGGACGGGGGACGGGACAGGGGGATGGGGACGGGACGGGGGGACGGTTGAATAAAATGTGGCCTCTATCAAATTCAATTAATGGAACACAATCAAGAATGAGATATTCCATATTCCAAAACTAGTAAATTCAGCATACCGTGCTCCATTGTGGCCAATGCCTAGGTTTCAGGCCTAGGGCTAGCACTGCAGTCTACATACACACATCTTTCTGATGCAGGCTGTATGTAAACAGAGGCCTGTGTTTATCCATTAATCATTTAAAAAAATGTTTTATCCACAATATGAATTTGTTATATTTTAATCTTACGACCCCTGTTGGCCAGGAGGGCACGAATACATCATGAGAAACATCTGGGAGTATCTGCAATCTGAAGAGACTACCAATACCAATCTGAAGAGACTACCAATACCAATCTGAAGAGACTACCAATACCAATCTTGGTAAAGCCACCTTTACTCTCCTATGTGTTTGGAAGCTCAGGGAACTTTCAACCCATATTACTAAAACCAATGGAAATCGGCCAGGTCCAGTGAAGGATACCTCATCTCTCTCTTGTGGTTCTCCGATGCATTTTGTTCAATTATTTCTGTGTGTAATGTTTTACAAGAATTTTACAGAACATGAGCGAATCAGTTGATGTATTGGTGCCATGTTTCGGTGTATATATGTGCCAGGTTTGACTGTTCACAGCAATGTGCACGTGCCAGACTTCCCCTCCCCGTCATCACCCCCAGCACACTCTTTCCTGTTGGGGTCGTTCAGCTCGTCAAACAGGTTCGTATCGATCATCTCCTGTTGCCACGGAATGGCCACGGCTCCCGTGCCAATCTCCTTGAAGAACTTCTCGTCGTTGGCGTCGAACACAATGCCCTTAATCTCGGAGAACTCAGCGATGTCGCCAGTGTCCTTGGCATAGACCACGTTGGGCTTGGGCACCCAAGGGGGGTCGATCAAACCAGCCTCCAGACGAGGAAAGTTGATGGACTTGAACCACTCGTGCTTACGGGGGTCCTCACCTCCTCCCCTGTGGAGGAAAGTTTGTTGACACATCCGTGTGAGCATCATACTGGCAGGTGAAGGCTAACTAGCTAACTAGCTAACTAGCTAACTACGCTAACGTCACAGATAACTCAGCAAAAAATACAGTCAAACAAACAAACTTAAATACTGTCTACTGAAAAATGAATTCAACCAGTTGTTTGCAGAGTACATCGGATACTTTTGATACTGCCTTGATCAATTGTAATGTAGGTAGTGTAGGTAGTGTAATTGAAAATGAATGCTATTATGCTATGCTATGCTATGCTATGCTGTGGTAAGCTACCTGACTTGATAGGGCTGTTTCCCCATAAATGACAACATCAGTAGAGAATAGATCATTGTTCTTGTTGCGTATATTAATGGTAGCCTGGACAGACTGATTCTCTTACTTGCAGCCCAGGCGTTCATCAATATTCTTCTTGAGGAACTCCTGGATGATGGCCTTGGTGGGCGCGTCAAAGTTCTTGTGCTCCCATGGGGGTTCCTCTTTGCAGATGCGACGTTGCACCTCCTCCTTCTCCACCTTCTGCTTCCCGGATTCGGGACCCTTGAACGGGGTGTAGGCAGCCACCATCTCGTAAATACTGCATCCCAGCGCCCACCAGTCCACCGATGTCCTGTAGGGAACTTCGTTCAGGATCTCAGGGGCCATGTATGCTCCGGTTCCAGCCTGGGACGGTGTAGGGGAGGCAGGAGGAGAGTTTCAGGAAGAATTGAAACAAGATGGAGACAATTAGAGGACAACTCATCATCATAGGGTATGTTTGAAACATCAGCTCATTTGGGTAACATGGCTTTAGAAGTGATTTTAACCATCCTTACAGTTCCTTCTATACTGTATCTGTTTCCTGTTTCTCAAAAGTCAACATTTCTCTTGACCGATAATGAAAGCATGCTGAAGCCAGTTATAATGGGTTGTCAGAAAGCTGATCCACATGATGAGGATGGAACAGCCTGAGTGATATTCTACATGCCAAGGTTCTGTACCATGAGATACGATCAGACCAAAAAAATACTGTTTTAGTGTTAGTTTGGTACATTTTCTACTAGCCTGGTCTAAGGCGTACTAGCCTCGGGCTAGCGAAGATGAGACAAGGTGAGACCTAGTGAGGATGAGACCAGGAAAATAAGGTTATGGGAATGAGGTAAGGTAAGGTCTTAGGAGTGACTAGAAAGGGACAGAGAGAGAGGGAAAGGGAGAAGATGGCTTACATTAAAACAGGACATGACTATGAACACAGCCATGTGCTGTTTTATATAAGCCCTCCATTTCCTGTCCCTCTCTCTCTGTCCCTCTCTAGTCCTTCCTGTGCTCCTTCCTGACTTCAGCCATAACGTGGGACAAGTAGCTTAATGCTAATGCTAATCTCTCTCTCTCTCTCCTGTCAAGAGTCATGTGCACATCCAGGGTGACGTACCTCTCCTTCTGCTTACATAAAGGATGTCCATCCATGGACTCTAGTGAGCGACCACATGTACCATATTCGGTCAGACACACACACACACACACACACACACACACACACACACACACACACACACACACACACACACACACACACACACACACACACACACACACACACACACACACACACACACACACACACACACACACACACACACACACAGACAAACACACACAGACAAACACACACACACACACACGTGTACATCTATATGTATAATCATGCACAAGTATAGCATTACAAATGTGCTTAGCAATACGTATTGGAGAGCCCTGTGGTCGTGTATTCTAGAGGACGACACTACCACAGCACTGCACATCGGACCTATAGCATGAATTCAAGAGCTTTTCACCTTGGTTGACTGGTATCAGGCTTCTATTTAAGCAATAAGGCCCGAGGGGGTGTGGTATATGGCCGATATACCACGGCTAAGGGCTATTGTTCTTAGGCACCACTCAACGCGGAGTCTAGAGTACCAGGTGTCTATTTAAGTAATAAGGCCCGAGGCGGTGTGGTATATGGCCAATATACCATGGCTAAGGGCTGTTGTTCTTATGCACGACTCAAAACGGAGTCCCTGGTACCAGGTGTCTATTAGCTTTTATCCTGCATGAGCTAAAGCAGGACTGCTTGCCAGGTTTCTCCTTGTACACAAAAATGGACATGCCACTCCCATCTTTCAGTTGACTTTTGACCCGCGCTTAATTGCTAACCACATTGAAAACACCTTTCCAAAAGAGGACAGCGATGGACTACTTACTCCCTGTGACTGGTCAAATCAAAGCTCTCCAAACACCTGATTGGTCCAGCCATTGGCCAAACAGCTGGGGCAAACTTTGGCCTCTAATTCCTCAACCTTTTTTGTAGATCTAAGGCCTCACTAAATACACTGCATAGTCAAGAAATTGTAAGTAGACCATCAAAATGGTCTAGTTCATTAATACACAGAAACTGTGCCTGAGGTTAACCTGGTTTTGCTAGTCTGATCAGGGGACTGATTTGTGTAATGCCTGCTAAGTAAGAGGCTTAAAAGGGCAAAGCCAGCCAAGCCTATGGGGGGTTAGTCAAGGCTCCCCGGTCTGCCGAGGAGGACCAGAGAAGAGCTCTGGATAATGAGCTTACTGGGCTTCTACAGAGCCTGCATCATACTCTTCATTGACCCGTAGAGATGCCCCAATCTGTAAAACTCTGTGACAAATCATTTGACTGAAAAGCTAATGGTTTACTGGTTCACAGGATTGATGAACATACACACAGCATCTACACACAGCATCTACACACAGCATCTACACACAGCATCTACACACAGCAGAAGTCTTCCTAAGGTGTATTTTTCATCAAGTATCAGTCAGCCAGGTAACAACACAATTTGCACAATTAACACAATTAGCCTTGTCCTCCCTGAATGAAATGGTTGGCGTAACCAAGGGAGATGCTTCTAAACAATCAATTTCTCTGGTTCTTTGACTTGCAAACTCCTGTCCTGTGTCTTTGATTGGTCAGATTGGTTTTGATGACCTCATTTTTTTGGTATCCTGGTTGTGCAAACAGACACCCCACGTAGAGACCTTGTAATATACCATTCTATAGTCTCAAGAGGCTACATAAATCTTGTCTATCTTTATATTGGACAAAGGTGCTGTACCCATGAGTTTACGCAGTACCCAAGGAGTTTAGGGGCTGGACATAATAATCCCTTTTTCACTGAAGAGATCAGGAGGACACCCCTGACACACAAATCCAACCCCCAACTCTACTTACAATGCCCCCAAAATGGTCTTTCCTATAGTTGTCTGGGATATAATAACCACCCACTAAGGATAAAATCAGTTATATCAAGGATGGGCAACTGACAATTTCCAAATAAATATATTTGTTTAAATGGAGGTGGGGATTCAGTCGGTAGTTAGGATAGTAGAATACACTAAATGACATTTTGACATGTGGTTTGTGCATCAGCAGGTTTTCTATTGTTATGTCAGTCACTGATAGTCACTCAATTAGCGTATGTCAGCAAAACATTTTTAGATTGGTGAATTAGTCTAGACAGCTATCTTGTAGTAATCATGGTCAAGTTACCATCTGGGGGGGCACCCATTGATTTTGTTTGTCACTCTCAGAGTTATTAGTAGAATTGCAGGAAATTAGCTGTAAAACTGCAAATGTTTCTCTCTGGGCCATGGCAAAATGAGTAGAAATGCATGAAATGTGTTATAACATTTACATTTACATTTAAGTCATTTAGCAGACGCTCTTATCCAGAGCGACTTACAAATTGGTGCATTCACCTTATGACATCCAGTGGAACAGTCACTTTACAATAGTGCATCTAAATCTTAAAAGGGGGGTGAGAAGGATTACTTATCCTATCCTTGGTAAAACTTCTCTATGCCTCATGGCAAAATGTGTAGAATTACATGATTTGTTTTATTCTCTCCTCTGTCAAGAGGGGGCTAAAAATGTTTTGCTCGCAAGGTGAGGAGGGCCCCCCCAAAAAATGTAACTTAGGGCCCCCAAAAGGCTAGGGCCGGCTCTGACTGCATGTGTAGGTACTGATGTACAGACCTACAAGCCCCTCATGATGAGTTCAGATTTTTCATGGTCCCCACACCAATCAAAGTTGCCCATCCCTGGTGTAGATCAATGATGTATATATACACAATATGACTTAGAGGGGCCCTGTTTTGAAGACACCGTGTCTCCATCTTGCGCAGCCCCGGGTTATATAATGGAGGCAGAGACTCCTCTTGGACAGATACTGAACGATCCAGTAATCCCTCCAGATTTACAGCAAAAGCTTCAGAGACAGAGAGAGGGTCCAGAGAATATATATATATGAGACTCTGAGGTCAAAAGTCATCAACCCTAACCCTAGCCCCATCATCTAATAGGCAGGGATAGGACAATACCATGTCATAAACTCATCCACTCCCTCCCATGTTAAGTTGCTCCTCATGTTTTTAGTGAGACATAGCACGTCGCTTCTGATCCCATATAAAACCCTTCAGCCTGGCTTTTGACCTAAAGCTGTTGCTGACACATCATTGTCAATTCACCAGAAAATGCATTAGAAGCCACAGGCACTTTTACTCATCCAAATTGTCACACTATGATGAAAAGGTAAATTCTGGAAGCTTGCTATCAGATCGCAACCATAAAGGAACCTTATTGCCTTCATTGTCATTACATCATCATCATTTCTTCATACTCATTCTCCACCATCCCGACTTTCGACTTTCAATAGTTTCCCAAAGCCACAGTCAACTACAAGTTTTTGAAAATCCAACTTCAACAGGCTTACCTTCTGGGAGATGGTCTTTCCAGCAGGTAGCTCCACGGCCAGACCCAGATCAGAGAGTCGGCACTGGCCAAAGCTGTCCAGCAGCACGTTCTCGGGCTTCATGTCACGATATATGATATCCATTTCATGCAGATGAAGAATGCCTGTGCAGATCTGCGCTGTGTAGTAGATGATACGTGGCATCTCGATACCCTTGGTCTTCTCACTGACGTAATAGATGTGATACCTGAGGTCACCGCCGTTCATCAGGGTCATGACAAGGCACAGGTGGGTCTTGGTGTCATAGGCGTAGGCCAGGTTGACAAGAAACAGGCTGTTGACCTTTTCCAGGATCTGCTTCTCCAGCAGGGCCATCTTCTCACCATGTTTCTTCTTCAGGCGCTTCTTGCACAGCTTCTTGCAGGCGTACATCTGGCCTGTGTTCTTCACCTGTACGGCACATACCTGGACAGAGGGAGACCGTGGGTTAGAAGGACTCTTGAATACCTCAGCAGTACCCTAAGGGCTGGATAAATGGCACCTTGTGACACTCAGATTTGATACTGACACATGACGCTTGAACAGGGAGACATTTGGAGTTTCCATTGAGAATTCTCTCATCTTGTAGAACAACTTGATAATGATACAAGCTTGAAAGTATGCATAGAGTAGTAGCGAGTGATGAAACTGATTCTGTACTTTAGGAATTAAGAACCGTGGGTCATCTCTTGTGGGGGATTAATGAGAGATTAGCTCTTTGCAAGTTAACTGAGGTGTACTTTGTACTGATAGACGCTGCATCAGTGAAACTATGGGAACGACTATATGGGATTAGTAATTGATTCTGTACATAATTCTTTATTTTGTGAATTGTCCTGTTGCCACATGTGTTTTACATTCATTAAAGAGATACTATTGCAGATACATATTACTGACACGTAGTCATTTTGCCAGTGTTGCAAAGACATGATGCTGCTGTATTGGTTTCTGCATGCTTACCTCTCCGAAACCTCCCTTACCCAGAGTTCTGAACTCATAAAAGGTTTTATCACTGATGGGCTGCTTCTCGTACTCCTTCCACTGCAGGAATTTGTCAAAGAAGGGGCTAGTTTGGTAGTCCGTGAAGGGCTTGTCTTTCAGAAACTCCCGTGTGGCTTCCTTCACCTTGACATTCATCACTTCGTCAAAGTCATTGTCCGTCACTGCCTTACACTTGTCGGCTACCTCCCCAGTGAGGTAGGTCAGAAAGTTATTGGAGTCGGCCTTGCAAAACTTTTTCATCATGTTCGCCCTCTGCTTATCCTTGTCAGCACCTTCCGCCAGATCCCAGTCATTCAGCTCGTCCAGGTACTCAGCGGCATTGATGTACTCTGGGGTAGCAGTCAGGAACTGCCGGAAGAACTTCTTGCCGATTGGCTGCCTCTCACAGAGCGACTCAAAGTTCTTATCAATGGTAGTCCGGATGGTGGCACACTGCTCGGCCAGGGGCAGTGACAAACTCCGACGACGCTTTTTCATCTCCTTGTCGTCGCCACCCTGGGCTTTCAGGTAGGCCGTGTTGGCCACCAGGTTATCCAATCCCCCCATGTCACACATCTTGGTGGCTTTGTCTGGTCTATCCCCCCTACGTGACTGGGTTCTTCAGCAGTTCCTTAGGATCGCTTGCTCTGTGCAGTGTGCTTTCTGAGTGTGCGTGTCTGTGTGTGTGCAACTCGCTCCAAAGACTGGATGCGAATGAGCGGCAACAACACACGTACCTGCAGACCTAAGACACACCCAGTAATTACTCCTTTAGAATTAAATACCTGGGAGGGATTTTGGCTTAAGGATCTTTGTGTTGTCTATTCGCAGATGCTGTTCACGGAAAGGGAACTGTAAGAAGGTTCTCTCCTAAGAGGCTTTATGGTTCGCTATATTTGGCCCGGTGTCGACCTGTGACTATTGGAGGAGCGTTGGGTTCTGTTGACTAAACACTTAGGTTGAGATGATGAGGAGAGAAGAGGATCTGTCTGCACATACTCATACAACACATATACTCATACAACACATATACTCATACAACACATATACTCATACAACACATATACTCACTCAAACATACCCTCATACCTTTTGTCGTCATTATTACGAACCCCAAATTATTGAAAACAATTAAATCTACAATTCCCATCTACTATGAAGTCCTAGAGATCTCTGAAGCACTCAGATTAGCCAGTATAGATTTTATTGGATTATGGGGCAGAGCCGTAAATTGGCTCTCAAGATAACTTGTTGAGATATATCAAATAAAATCAAATGTATTTATACAGCCCTTCTTACATCAGCTGATATATCAAAGTGCTGTACAGAAACCCAGGCTAAAACCCCAAACAGCAAGCAACGCAGGTGTAGAAGCACAGTGGCTAGGAAAAACTCCCTAGAAAGGCCAGAACCTAGGACGACACCGAGAGAGGAACCAGGCTATGGGGGGTGGCCAGTCCTCTTCTGGCTGTGCCGGGTCAAGCTTTATCCCATGTCTGAATGGTTTCTGAACATTTGATGAACAAGTTTTTTTTCTTCATAATTCAGATATAACTGATTCATGCATTATGCTGCATGCTCCTGAATGTTTGTAAACGTAAGACAGCGCCTAGAGGTTGGAGGTTATTGGAGCAAAAGCTGGACAAGTGGTCAATTTGCCTTACATCGACTCTCAAGTGGCGCAGCGGTCTAAGGCACTGCATCTCAGTGCAAGAGGTGTCACTGCAGTCCCTGGTTTGAATTCAGGTTGCATCACACTATGGCACTTTATATACCAAGTCCTAGACTGTTTTCTAATGATAATCATGAATGTTGAGTTGATGAACGAGATCCTTCCCAGTGGTTTCCCATAGAGTGCACAGTTGGCCCTGCGTTGTCCGGGTTTGGCCGGGGTAGGCTGTCATTGTAAATAAGAATTTGTTCTTAAACTGACTTGCCTGGTTTAAATAAAAGTTCAATTTAAAAAATGAATGAGTTGTAAGCAGTCGAGTAGAGCAAACAATAATCTTACAGTGAGCCCAGTTTCCCAAAAGCATATTAAGGCTTAGTTCATTGTTAGAACCATAAGAACTCTCTCTCTCAATTATATTCAATTTAATGGGCTTTATTGGCATGGGAATCATATGTTTCCATTGCCAAAGCAAGTTAAATAGATAAAAAAAATGAAGGAAAAAAATAACAATAAACATTACACTCACAAATGCTCAGGAAGAATAAAGACATTTCAAATGTCATATTATGACTATATACAGTGTTATAATTATGTGCCAATAGTTAAAGTACAAAAGGGAAAATAAATAAACATAAATATAGGTTGTATTTACAATGGTGTTTGTTCTTCACTGGTTGCCCTTTTCTTACGGCAACAGGTCACAAATCTTGCTGCTGTGATTGCACACTGTGGTATTTCACCCAATAGGAATGGGAGTTCATTTGGATTTGTTTTAAAATTCTTTGTGGGTCTGTGTAATCTGAGGGAATTATATGTCTCTAATATGGTCATACATTTGGCAGGAGGTTATGAAGTGCAACTCAGTTTCCACCTAATTTTGTGGGCAGTGTGCACATAGCCTGTCTTCTCTTGATAGCCAGGTCTGCCTTCGTCGGCCTTTCTCAATAGCAAGGCTAAACTCACTGCGTCTGTACATAGTCAAAGATGTTCTTAATTTTGGGTCAGTCACAGTGGTCAGGTATTCTGCCACTGTGTACTCTCTGTTTAGGGCCCAATAGCATTCTAGTTTGCTATGTTTTTTGTAAATTCTTTCCAATGTGTCAAGTAATGATCTTTTTGTTTTCTCATGATTTGGGTGGGTCTAATTGTGTTGCTGTCCTGGGGCACTGTGGGGTCTGTTTGTGAACGGAGACCCAGGAACAGCTTGCTTAGGGGGCTCTTCTCCAGGATAATTTCTCTGTAGGTGCTGGCTTTGTTATGGAAGGTTTGGGAATCACTTCCTTTAAGGTGGTTGTTCAGGGGGAGAATGACATATTTTTACCTTGTCAGTTCAGGGATCCGATCTAGCAATCTTTCTGTTACTGGCCCAATGCTCTAACCCCTAGGCTACCTGCCGCCCCCCACTAGGCTACCTGCCGCCCTGGCAAGTGACTCTGAACTTACAATGGCTAGCCCCAAGTAGTTATATATTTTATTATTTTCTTGTGCATTTTGCTACTTGCCTCATGACTCCTGCTTGCATTGTTGAATATGAACTTTCGTGGGACAGACTATGTTTGTTCCCAGACTCGGGACTCTGACTCTCTATTGGTTACAGACTTTTGGCCTCCCATCCTATTCTTACCACCTCACGCCGGCTTTGTAGGTCATGTGGTTTGGTAAGAAGAATGCCCCTCTCCCCACAGGTGGGATTACTACCTCTGAGGTAGTCTGAGGTAGTCACCTCATAGAAGTACTTGGGAGTATGGCTAGATGGTACACTGTCCTTCTCTCAGCACATATCAAAGCTGCAAGCTAAAGTTAAATCTAGACTTGGTTCCTCTATCGTAATCGCTCCTCTTTCACCCCAGCTGCCAAACTAACCCTGATTCAGATGACCATCCTACCCATGCTAGATTACGGAGACATAATTTATAGATCAGAAAGGTAAGGGTGCTCTCAAGTGGCTAGATGTTCTTTACCATTCGGCCATCAGATTTGCCACCAATGCTCCTTATAGGACACATCACTGCACTCTATACTTCTCTGTAAACTGGTCAACTCTGTTTACCCGTCGCAATACCCACTGGTTGATGCTTATTTATAAAACCCTCTTAGGCCTCACTCCCCCCTATCTGAGATATCTAAATGTTGTACCACGTTTTGTGCCTCTACCATGTTGTGTTGCTAATATGTTGTTGGCATGTTGTGTTGTACCATGCTGTGTTGTCATGTGTTGCTGCCATGCTATGTTGTTGTCTTAGGTCTCTCTTTATGTAGTGTTGTGTTGTCTCTCTTGTCGTGATGTGTGTTTTGTCCTATATTTATGTTATTATATTTATTTATTATCCCAGGCCCCCGTCCCTCCAGGAGGCCTTTTGCCTTTTGGTAGCCCATCATTGTAAACAAGAATTTGTTCTTAACTGACTTGCCTCGTTAAATAAAGGTAAAATAAATAAATGCATTTTTTATCATGTCGGATGTTTTTCCACCAACAACACTTTCCATCAATTTGTACAGCAGACCCTCATGCCAAATTGAGTCAAGCTTTTTTTAAATCAACAAAGCATGAGAAGACTTTGCCTTTGTTTTGGTTTGTTTATGTGTCAATTAGGGTGTGCAGGGTGAATACGTGGTCTGTCGTAAGGTAATTTGGTAAAAAGACCATTTGACTTTTGCTCAGAACATTGTTTTCGCTGAGGTAATATACCAGTTTGCTATTAATGATAATGCAGAGGATTTTCCCAAGGATGCTGTTGACGCATATCCCATATATGGTATTAAATGCTGAGCTGTAGTCGATGAACAGCATTCTTACATAGGTATTCCTCTTGTCCAGATGGTTTAGGGCAGTGTGCAGTGTGATTGCAATTGCGTTATCTGTGGACCTATTGGGGCGGTATGCAAATTGTGTGGGTGGGTCTAGGGTGGCAGGTAGGGTGGAGGTGATATGATCCTTGACTAGTCTCTCAAAGCACTTCATGATGATGGAAGTGAGTGCTACGGGGTGATAGTTGTTTAGCTCAGTTACCTTAGCTTTCTTGGGAACAGCAACAATGGTGGCCCTCTTGAAGCATGTGGGAACAGCAGACTGGGATAGGGATTGATTGAATATGTCCGTAAACACACCAACCAGCTGGTCTGCGCATGCTCTGAGGACGCGGCTAAGGATGCCTTCTGGGCCGGCAGCCTTGCCAGGGTTAACACATTTAAATGTTTTACCCACGTTGGCTGCCATGTTGGTGGCACTGTATTGTCCTCAAAGCGAGCAAAAAAGTTGTTTCGTTTGTCTGGGAGCAAGACATCGGGGTCTGCGACGTGGTTGGTTTTCTTTTTGTAGTCCGTGATTATCAATAGACCATGCCACATACCTCTCGTGTCTGAGCCGTTGAATTGCGACTCTACTTTGTGTCTATACTGACGCTTAGCTAGTTTGATTGCCTTAAGGAGGGAATAGCTACACTGTTTGTATTCGGTCATGTTTCCGGTCGCCTTGCCCTGATTAAAAGCAGTGGTTTGCGCTTTCAGTTTTGCGAGAATGCTGCCATCAATCCACGGTTTCTGGTTGGGGAAGGTTTTAATAGTCGCCTTGGGTACAACATCACCGATGCACTTGCTAATAAACTCGCTCACAGAATCAGAGTATACATCAATGTTGTTGTCCGATACTATCCGGAACATATCCCAGTCCACGTGATCGAAGCAATCTTGAAGCATGGAATCAGATTGGTCAGACCAGCTTTGAACAGACCTGAGCACGGGCATTTCCTGTTTTACTTTCTATCTATAGGCTGGGAGCAACAAAATTGAGTCGTGGTCAGATATGCCGAAAGGAGGGTGAGGGAGGGCTTTGTATGCGTTGCGGAAGTTAGAGTAACAATGATCGAGAATTTTGCCAGCCCGGGTTGCGCATTCGATATGCTGATAAAATTTAGGGAGCCTTGTTTTCAGATTTGCCTTGTTAAAATCCCTAGCTACAATAAATGCAGCCTCAGGATATGTGGTTTCCATTTGACATAGAATACACATGACTGTGATTGTAATCGAAGAGAATTCTCTTGGTAGATAATGCGTTCGGCATTTGATTGTAAGGAATTCTAGGTCAGGTGAACAAAAGGACTTGAGTTCCTGTATGTTTTTATGATCACACCATGACACACCATAATCATAAGGCATACACCCCCGCCCTTCTTCTTACCAGAGAGATGTTTGTTTCTCTCGGCGCGATGCGTGAAGAAACCATGTGGCTGTGATAACGTATCCCAAGTGAGCCATGTTTCTGTGAAACATAGAATGTTACAATCTCTGATGTCTCTCTGGAAGGCAACCCTTAATCTGATTTTGTTTACCGTCAAGAGATTGGACATTGGCAAGTAGTATACTCGGGAGTGGTGAGCGATGTGCCCGTCTACGGAGCCTGACCAGAAGAGCGCTCAGTCTGCCCATTCTGCGACGCCATTGTTTTGGGTCGCCTGCTGGGATCCAATCCATTGTCCTGGGTGGTGGACCAAACAGAGGATCCGCTTCGGGAAATTCGTATTCCTGGTCGTAATGTTGGTAAGTTGACGTTGTTCTTATATCAAATAGTTCCTCCCGGCTGTATGTAATAAGACTTAAGATTTCCTGGGGTAACAATGTAAGAAATAATACATTAAAACATCAAAATACTGCACAGTTTCCTAAGAACGCGAAGCGAGGCCACCATCTCTGTCGGCACCAGATTTACTCCAGAGCTGAGGTTGTTGTTAAAGAGTTTAAGTATAGCCAATTGGAATTTGTGGTCTATATATTTTAACATTTAATTTAGGATACCATCAACCCCACAGGCTTTTTCAGGTTAGATGGCATTGCATTTTGTCCTAAGGGCAAAAGTTCGCATGATCTTGATTTTCAGTATGAATACAGACTGTGAAAGCGGGGCTATACGATCCTTCTTACTTTTTGGGGTTTTAAAAGCTGGAGGTGTCAGAAAAGTTACCACAGGGATAACTGGCTTGTGGCGGCCAATAGCGATGTCTCTTTTTCATCCATTGATGTCGGCTCTTCCTATCATTGTGAAGCAGAATTCACCAAGCGTTGGATTGTTCACCCACTCATTGGGAACTTTTAGACCGTAGGGAGCTGGTTTTAGACCTTCATGAATGCCAAGATTGTGCAAAGCTGTCATCAAGGCAAAAGATGGTTACTTTGAAGAATCTCAAATATAAAATATATTTAGGTTTGTTTAACACTTTTTTGGTTAATACATAATTCCATATGTGTGTTATTTCATAGTTTTGATATCTTCACTATTATTCTACAATGTAGAAAATAAAGAAAAACCCTTGAATGAGTAGGTGTGTCGCTAGCGGCTACATTAATGCATGCGCACCAGGCTCACACACACACAGGGGAATTCATATGCCATTTCAGAAATCTGCAGGAAAATATGAATATACAAATATGAATCACTGATGCATTTAGTTGATGTCTTATGATTAACCTCGGCAAATGAATGCATTTTCTAATAAGTTCAATACATTTAGCTAATTTCCTATTGAGTTCAAAACATTTTTGAATATTGTTGAATTTCGTTTGAATTCTGTGATTCTGTCCACGTTATTTGAAATGCAATTGTTGTTTTGTTTTTATTTACCATGAGCATGTACTGTAGACCATCATTTATTTGTTTGTTTTGCTTTCGCTATGTATTTGGACATTTTTAACACTAACATGAAGACACAACTAATGCAAGTAATGAAATGTGATACCAATGTTTCATACCTAAGAGATGTCTGAAGTTGCAGTACACTGGGTTGTGATAGCTGTAGTATGTCTGCAGAACTCCTTTGTGGACGAGGAATGAAAAGACGTGATGTTGTTTTTTTGGAATTTGCAGCTGTTGTTGCTAAGTAATGAATTACGTGAATTATGTGTGAAGACCTACACAATCAATAATATAATAATAATATATATAATATATGCCATTTAGCAGACGCTTTTATCCAAAGCGACTTACAGTCATGTGTGCATACATTCTACGTATGGGTGGTCCCGGGGATTGAACCCACTACCCTGGCGTTACAAGCGCCATGCTCTACCAACTGAGCTACAGAAGGACCAATACATCTTCTTTTCTTCTTTTTTTTTCTAGCTCATTAGCTAGAACTCAAATTGCTAGGGGGCTGCACACAGCTTCCAGTAAACAGTCGCTTTCAAACTAGGGATTTTGTGGCTAATTGTGGTAAGACAGTAATTCTGCTCATAGATTATGCGTGAATGAAGTACAAATTGACACATCCAGCCCAAAGCGGGAGATTTAAAAAAATACTTTCTAGTCGCCAAAGTTCCGGAGCATGTCTTAAAATGTTTCTAAATATAAGTAGTGTTGTGTTGTCTCTCTTGTCGTGATGTGTGTTTTGTCTTATATTTATATTTTTAAACCCAGGCCCCCGTCCCTGCAGGAGGCCTTTAGCCTTTTGGTAGACCGTCATTGTAATTAAGAATTTGTTCTTAATTAACTGACTTACCTAGTTAAATAAAGGTTCAACATTTTTTTTTAAATGGCAGGATATGATGTGCTTCCTCTCTCAAAATCCATACCGTTACCGATTCCTTCATTTCATTGGTCTTAAATCGTATCATTAACGCTGAATGAAATTGTCACTTCTGAGATTGTTTTTAATTAAACGAAATAAAAAATATTGCCACCTCTCCCACGTCAGTGCAAGCGAGCTGATGTTAGACAGGTAAAATTTGCAGAATCTGGTGCATGGGGTTGAAAAACGCCAACCAACGTGCGTTTGACACTTGCGCCGCCTTAGTGCCTGCCGAAAATAGGGTCAGATAGAAATGACCGCCACCGGCCTTTTGCTGGTCTGTTTATAAAAAGCCTTCTCTAACTCTCAGGGCTTCCCTGTCCTCAGACATGTGATGGGATTGAGGCTAAATGGGAGACATCAGATCACCAACAGATCAGAAAGATTTACATCGTTTGGGAATGATTGGATATTTTTACTCTGGAGCCAGAACAGATTGATCTCGGAATGATCCCAATTAAAACCCCAGGGCCCAGGGCCAGTTCCAGGCACAAGCGACATAAGCATTTACTGGGGCCCCTGGCCGCTAAATGGGGGTGGTGGGATGGATGACTCAGTCTGGGTCTCAAAATTTGGTTGTGCATCGGCAGTTTCTCTCTTGTTATGTCAGTCACTCAATTAGCCATGTCAGCTAACAATGTTTTGATTGGTAGTTAGTCTATCCAGCTATCTAAACTTAATCATGTCCGAATACCGACCGGGCATGCAGGGCACGTGCCCAGGGGCCCTGACCTCCAGAGGGCCCCCATTGATGATGTTATTCTCACTCAGATATCATATTAACGGGGAGTAATTTATGACAAAATGTGTAGAATTGCAGGAAATTAAAACTGCACTCTGCCACATGGCAAAATGAGTAGAAATGAATAAAATGTGTTATAACATTTTAGTTTTTATCTCCGCCCCATGACAAAATGTGTAGAATTGCAGGAAATAAACTTTCTTCTCCACTGTGAAGAGGGTGCTTGTGTGAAAATTCACTAGCTTTCGTCGTCCTTCTCAGCATCTCAGTTCTCTCACTCTGTCTGTAATCTTACGGGCGCAACTCCATTTGTAAGTGGCCACTCAAAAGCTGACATAGCAGCCTCGTAGTTACAACGGGCCCGTGTTGCAATGCTTTGATCCAATGCTCTGATTCAAACTCAATCCGTTAATTAGTCTTTAAGAGGTCGCAGCACATGATCCACCTACAGAGGGGATATCATTTCCCCTGGGAACAGACGCAGGTGACGGGGCAAATGACATCCTCCCGGGTCTCATTACTGGTCTCGTTGGTTGGCAGAAACCTCAACCTAAAGCTATGAAGCCATATAGGCTAATTCAGTCCGATAAACCTAAGTTAATATGAGCTTATCCAAGCCTAAAGAATCCCCGGCTCCCAGAGCAATGCGTAAGAGCAGGGGTTAAATGACTTGTCCATGGCTTGTATGCTCTGGCTAAGAGCTACGGCCCCAGTTCTCTCCAGTGTCACATTGTACTCAACCCAATCACTCGCCCACACTGCACTTAAGGGTCTAAGGTTACACTGTTGTGTCGGACATGAACGCTACAGTGGATGCATTCCAATTTGACCTTTGACTTGACCAGAAGTCCTTCTATGCATTCAACTTTTAATACTCGGACGCAAAAACCCCTGCAGAAAATCAGATATTCTCTTAGTGGTTTATTATGTCATATTATGTCATATTCTATAAGAGGTATGTTATTTATGAAATTAAACTATTGCTGTCATGAATATAACTACACATGCAAATGGTATGTTCTAAGAAACCAGACAACAGTCTTCTGTAGGGAGGGGTGTCAGTCTTCTGTAGGGAGGGGTGTCAGTCTTCTGTAGGGAGGGGTGTCAGTCTTCTGTAGGGAGGGGTGTCAGTCTTCTATAGGGAGGGGTGTCAGTCTTCTATAGGGAGGGGTGTCAGTCTTCTGTAGGGAGGGGTGTCAGTCTTCTGTAGGGAGGGGTGTCAGTCTTCTGTAGGGAGGGGTGTCAGTCTTCTGTAGGGAGGGGTGTCAGCCTTCTATAGGGAGGGGTGTCAGTCTTCTGTAGGGAGGGGTGTCAGTCTTCTATAGGGAGGGGTGTCAGTCTTCTGTAGGGAGGGGTGTCAGTCTTCTGTAGGGAGGGGTGTCAGTCTTCTGTAGGGAGGGGTGTCAGCCTTCTGTAGGGAGGGTGTGATATGAGAATTATGTTCTCCTGTTCATTAACCAATTCAATGTAATTACTCAGTCTGCTCTATCAGGATTTGTATGATACTGATAGAAATGAAACAGACAGAGGCCCAGTCTACAATAGTTAAATGTTTATTCACGGAACGTTCTGACGTGCAACGTACAAAGACCTTCAATTTATTGTGACACACATACTTCCAAACAAACCATCAAATCCGCCCGCCAATAGAGATTAGGGGAGTCCGTGAGAATAGTGTCTTCCTACCCTCCCCTAAGATAGGGAGAGACCTGGGACCTGGGACCTGGGACTGGGAAGTTCTCAGTGTCCCAGCCAAGGTCTCCCCGGATCTGGCTCAGACAGACAGTCTGTTATCAAAATACTAGACACACTGTTCCCAAAACATTGATTCTGACAAAGAACTACACTCTAGGATATATTATTATTCCCCTGACTAAAACCACACACAGTATTATAATAATCAAATCATTCAAATAAATTTCATACAATCACATGGTTTCAGACTTATGGTTTCAGGAGTGTTATATTCTAATAATTTATTAAAACACATTTCCTTATCAGGGTGTCAACCTTCTGTAGGGAGGGGTGTCAGTCTTCTGTAGGGAGGGGTGTCAGTCTTCTGTAGGGAGGGGTGTCAGTCTTCTATAGGGAGCGGTGTCAGTCTTCTGTAGGGAGGGGTGTCAGTCTTCTGTAGGGAGGGGTGTCACTATTGTAAAGTGGCTGTTCCACTGGATGTCATAAGGTGAATGCACCAATTTGTAAGTCGCTCTGGATAAGAGCGTCTGCTAAATGACTTAAATGTAAATGTAAATGTTAAATGTGACAGTCTTCAATAGGGAGGGGTGTCATTCTTCTGTAGGGAGGGGTGTCAAGCTTCTATAGGGAGGGGTGTCAGTCTTCTATAGGGAGGGGTGTGAAAAGGTGGCGTGAGGTAAGCTGAAACTGTGCAACAGGTCACCACATGAGAATCTCATTCAGACTCCCGTGGGATCCCTGTGGCGTACCACTACACTCCCTGACATGGACACCTGGCCTGACATGGACACCTGGCCTGACATGGACACCTGGCTCAACCTGTGTCCTCTGTGGCTTAGTTAGTAGAGCGTGGCGCTTGCAACGCCAAGGTCGTGAGTTTGATACCCATTCGGGCCACATGATTGTAATCCTTTTAGCATAAAGGTGTCAGCAAAATGGCATATAGACACCGACACAACAGACACATTCACATACAGGGAATCCTCGACAACAACGAAATGTGCCCACAATAACACACGTACACATAACTTTTCATACATTTGTAAAGTGCATGGAGACTTTTTAAATACTATATAATAAATAATAAGTAATATATACTTAATAGATAACAATGTAAATGTAATTTAAATCCACCATGACAAATAAACTATAAACATATTTCAGACCTCCCGCATACCAACCACTAACACATTGTGAGGATCATGCTCAGGTAAATGCTTTGTTACTCTCTCTCACACTCTTCTCAGTGCTGACCTGTCATCTTAGGTGACCTGCCATAACCTTACTTGCTGATTGGGGCGGGATTAGTTTGGGGGGGGAGCGGGGCGGGGGGAGTTAAGAATCAGACCACCAATCCTCCATCTGCTTCATGGCCTGGAGTGGCCTCCAGCAACTCCTCCCAACCGTATAGTTTTGAAGAAGCACAGCACTGTTTTTTCTCTTTCGCTCTGCACACATCACAGGAACAGGCCTCCCTAATAACATCAACAGGGCTGTCGTGGAGCTGGTCAAGAGCTTCAAGTTCCTTGGTGTCCACATCACCCACGATCTATCATGGTCCAAACACACCAAGACAGTCGTGAAGAGGACACGACAAAACCTTTTCCCCCCTCAGGAGACTGAAAAGATTTGGCATGGGTCCTCAGATCCTCAAAAAGTTCTACAGCTGCACCATTGACAGCATCCTGACCGGTTGCATCAGCACCTGGTATGGCAACTGCTCAGCATCTGACCGTAAGGCGCTACAGAGGGTAGTGCGTACAGCCCAGTACATCACTGGGGCCAAGCTTCTTGCCATCTAGGACCTATATACTAGGTGGTGTCAGAGGAAAGCCCATAAAATTGTCAGAGACTCCAGTCACTGTTTTATAGACTGTTTTCTCTGCTACCACGCAACTGGTACCCGAGCGCCAAGTCTAGGACCAAAAGGCTCCTTATCAGCTTCTACCACCAAGCCATAAGACCGCTGAACAATTAATCAAATGGCCGGACTATTACATTCACCCCCCCGCATTTGTTTTGTACACTGCTGCTACTCCCTGTTTATTATCTATGCATAGTCACTTCATCCCTACCTACATGTACAAATGACCTCTAACCTGTACCCCCGCACACTCACTCGGTACACCCTGTATATAGCCTCATTATTGTTATGTTATTGTGTTACTTTTTATTATTTTTTACTTTAGTTTATTTGGTAAATATTTTATTTTCTTTATAAATATTTTCATTAACTGCATTGTTAGTTAAGGGCTTGTAAGTAAAGCATTTCACAGTAAAGTCTACCCTTGTTGTATGTGACAAATACAGTTTGATTTTATATTTTTGGTTTGATTTGAAACACACACACACCAGCACAGCCACTTCATAAGCCATGAGTGGTACCTCATCATCACAACGCTACTTTATCTGATATGTGCGTGGTGACATCACACAGCTCTCATAATGCTCTAACAACTAATCCGACTGCTGTACGACATTGCCTGTCAGAGCCGGTTACTACAATATACTGTATTGTGCCTCCCATTCGTGACTTTAATACATTCTGACTCTGTTGTACAAACACCACGGCTACGGATCCTATAGATGCTAATAGTCTCTGGATGAAAGGCTTGGCCCTCTACTGGCCGGTTTGCAGTCCAGGGACTGAAGCAGCAGTCGTAATCCCACGTCTCAAGTGAGACAGATTAGCTAACACTAAGAGGAAAGGGAATACAGGGTATTTATCACTCGGCTTGTAAACAGATCCAGGACATCCAAGTAGAAAGGAGACGATCCGATGGACACGTTTTATGGCTGACAGAGGTTAAGTGGCACTATTAGATCACTTCAAGAGAATGATTACAAGCCAGAAATGAAGCCCATTCACTCTCTCACAGACACAGTGTACATATTGGTACCATTGTATCAGGCTCACTTAACACTTTTAAAAGTGTTGACAAATGAACACTGAAGGCAGTGCTATTTTATTCAAGTTAACTGGATTAGTGGGACTCATAGGTCACACTTTCTGAGTTAAATGTACACTGGTGAATTTGTTGTGCACGCTACTGATCTATTTCCTGTGGCCTTTTTTACACTTTCCCAAGTTGAAATGTAACGTCCCAGCTAACACTTTTAAGTAATGTTCCCCTGATGTTTGAGTATGTTTTAGCAAAAACCTCCTGAGAACCTACAGTATTTAGCATATTTTGGTGAAGGTTAGGAGAATATTCCATCAACGTCACACAGAACATGGTTGCAGAACATGGTTGCCATGATTGGTGAACCACTAATCCAGTCAACACACTTTCTCTGATGGTAAAGGTTAGGGACACCCACACAGTGCTTTCAACTTTCATATTTGACATACATGATTTTATTGCACATGTTTATTTATACAGAAACTATTAATCAACATGTCTTCACCTGGGATTTGACTTCACAACCTCTTGGTTCATGATCTTCCTCGAACACCACCATGTCTGTATCAGTGATTGAACTCACCTGTATCAGTGATTGAACTCACCTGTATCAGTGATTGAACTCACCTGTATCAGTGATTGAACTCACCTGTATCAGTGATTGAACTCACCTGTATCAGTGATTGAACTCACCTGTATCAGTGATTGAACTCACCTGTATCAGTAATTGAACTCACCTGTATCAGTGATTGAACTCACCTGTATCAGTGATTTAACTCACCTGTATCAGTGATTGAACTCACCTGTATCAGTGATTGAACTCACCTGTATCAGTGATTGAACTCACCTGTATCAGTGATTGAACTCACCTGTATCAGTGATTGAACTCACCTGTATCAGTGATTGAACTCACCTGTATCAGTGATTGAACTCACCTGTATCAGTGATTGAACTCACCTGTATCAGTGATTGAACTCACCTGTATCAGTGATTGAACTCACCTGTATCAGTGATTGAACTCACCTGTATCAGTGATTGAACTCACCTGTATCAGTGATTGAACTCACCTGTATCAGTAATTGAACTCACCTGTATCAGTGATTGAACTCACCTGTATCAGTGATTGAACTCACCTGTATCAGTGATTGAACTCACCTGTATCAGTGATTGAACTCACCTGTATCAGTGATTGAACTCACCCGTATTGCTACAATTTGCACTTTGAAGTAAATCCCAGCTCTGTTAAAAGTACACTCAAGAAAAACAATTTTATTTATCATAAACCAGGTTCCCATCCAACCTTTTCCTGCCAGTAAAGTACATGTCGGATAAAACATGTAATGACAGGCCTGATGAAAACATTTCTGTTGTGTCGGTAAACTTTCCAAATGTTGACAAAACAAAATACGCTAGATGAGGTGGGATCTTTTTGTGTCTGTAAAATGTATTATGTGAGAAGGGGCAATGATAGCTTTAATGCTCAAATATTTATATAATAACCATGAAATCTAAGTAAACTTGGAGTCACGCGATGACATATTGTGTCGTCCTCCCTCTACGACTCGAAGGGAAAGCATGCAGTTTATTATACTACAGATTAAATACATTATGGAGAACTTCACAGGGTGGTGAAAGTTGACGATGATGAGCATGATGCTCCTTTCCAATAAACATCGACGGTCTTATTCTGATGACATGAATCATGATCATCGATGCTTGTCTGTTTTGACAAATAAAAAGAATCTTGCTCTTTTGTCTCTAATCGTCTCATCATGTCGACTAAACCCACACAGTATCTTCAAGGCTGTTGGCTACAGCACACGTACCAATACCAGAGTGGACACACTCACTATAACACTAAACCCACACAGTATCTTCAAGGCTGTTGGCAACAGCACAAGTACCAATACCAGAGTGGACACACTCACTATAACACTAAACCCACACAGTATCTTCAAGGCTGTTGGCTACAGCACACGTACCAATACCAGAGTGGACACACTCACTATAACACTAAACCCACACAGTATCTTCAAGGCTGTTGGCTACAGCACACGTACCAATACCAGAGTGGACACACTCACTATAACACTATACCCACACAGTATCTTCAAGCTGTTGGCTACAGCACACGTACCAATACCAGAGTGGACACACTCACTATAACACTAAACCCACACAGTATCTTCAAGGCTGTTGGCTACAGCACACGTACCAATACCAGAGTAAACACACTCACTATAACACAAACATTTTTGTTTGTGGGAAAACCATCAGTAGAGATCAAAATGTGATGGAAACCCATTTAACATGTATTTTTTATTCAGCCATTTATCCTCAACAAGTCAATTTGATGGAAATATATCTCAGTTTGGAAAATGCGCATATTGTTTTTATGCAAATGTTTGAATATCGACCCTGAACATCTGTCACCATTTGGATGGAAACCCAGCTATAGTGATTAAGTGTCACGTTCTGACCTTAGTTCTGTTATGTCTTTGTGTTAGTATGGTCACGGCGTGAGTTGGGTGGGTTGTCTATGTTCCTTTTTCTATGTTTTGTGATTTCTGTGTTCGGCCTAGTATGGTTCTTAATCAGAGGCAGCTGTCGATCGTTGACCCTGATTGGGAAACATACTTAGGTAGCCTGGTTTCACTTTTGAGTTGTGGGTGATTTGTATCCTGTGTTAGTGTTTTCACCCTACGGGACTGTTTCGGTTGTTTGTTTGTACTTTTATTATTTCATTCAGTTGATTTATTAAATATATCATTATGGACACTTGCCACGCTGCACATTGGTCTGATCCTTGCTACTCCTCGGAGGAGGAGGAAGACGAACGTTACAGTCGCACCAAACAGACACACGACATGGTTTCCATGTTCTCTAAATATTAGATATGAATCTTCTGGACACATTTCATAGGATTTATTGCAAGAAAATGATTGTGTCCAATGACGTTTAAAACATAGGATGTTCTGTCATGGTCCCCTGGAGGTATATTGTCACGCCTTGGTCATTGTATTTTGTGTTTTTGTTATATGTTTGGGTAGGCCAGGGTGTGACATGGGTTTATATGTTGTTTTCGTATTGGGGTTTGTAGTATTTGGGTTTGCGGCTAATTAGGGGTGTTGTATAGGCTTGGCTGCCTGAGGCGATTCTCAATCAGAGTCAGGTGATATCGTTGTCTCTGATTGGGAACCGTATTTAGGGAGCCATAGTTTCGCTTTGTATTTCGTGGGTGTTTGTTCCTGTCTCTGTGTTGTTGTCACCAGATAGGCTGTATTAGTTTCACGTTCCGTTCTGTTGTTTTTGTAGTTAGTATCAGTTATTTCATGTACCGCGTTCTATGTTTTGTTCTGTTATATTTCTATGTGTTTGGCCTAGTATGGTTCTCAATCAGAGGCAGGTGTCAGTCGTTGTCTCTGATTGGGAGCCGTATTTAGGTAGCCTGTTTTCTATTGTGTTTTGTGGGTGATTTGTATCCTGTGTTAATGTTTTCACCCTATGGGACTGTTTCGGTTGTTTATTTGTACTAATTGTTATTTTGTTCAGTTGATTTATTAAATATATCATGATGGACACTTGCCACGCTGCACATTGGTCTGATCCTTGCTACTCCTCGGAGGAGGAGGAAGACGAACGTTACAGTCGCACCAAACAGACACACGACATGGTTTCCATGTTCTCTAAATATTAGATATGAATCTTCTAGACACAAGGCGAGAGAAAATAGATGAGGATCCGATTCGAATCCCTACAGCTTCCACATGATGTCGCCAGTACTGGCATTTCATGGCTGCTTTATCCTTGACGAGATGACGTATAGGCACTTCCTGTCTTGGGGCGCACCGCAGGATGTTATGAAAGTGAAAACATGGACGATGATTTCAAGACTTGCTGCTATCGAATACAGATCGCCCCGTGATCAATTTGATAGATTATTAACGTTTATTAATACCTAAAGTTGGTTTAGAAAAGTAGTTTGAAGTGATTTGTAAAAGTTTATAGGCAACTTTTGTAATTTTAAAAAGTGATGTTGCGTCTTGTAAAGGGGAATTTTCCTGGATCAGACCGGCCTTCATAAAATGACATTTTGGCTATACAATGACGGATTTAATCGGGAAAAAGACCCAATTGTGATGTTTATGGGATATATAGGAGTGCCAAAAAAGAATCTCGTCAAAGGTAATGAATGTTTTATATTTTATTTCTGCGTTTTGTGTAGCGCCGGCTACCGCAAAATCTGTTGTTTAGGTGTCGTTCAGGTATTTTGGGGGGTGCATGCTATCAGATAATAGCTTCTCATGCTTTCGCCGAAAAGCATTTTACAAATCTGACTTGGTGGCTAGATTCACAACGAGTGTAGCTTTAATTCAGTACATTGCATGTGTGTTTTAATGAAAGTTTGAGTTTTATCAAAAACTATAGGTGGCGCTCTAAAATTTCCGATGATTTGGTTCCTGCACAGGAACACCCACCCATAAGATGGTTGAAAATACAATCAATCAATACAGGACTTAAAAATAAAAATATATTTTTTGCATGGGTGTTGTGTTTGCTTCACACATGAGGGAATCATTTTATAGACCAATACTAAAAGCCTAGATTCAATCCTGACTGTGTAATATCTGCGTTATAGCGTGATTGAACTTTACAGGCAATGTTCCCACGTTTGCGGAGACTACATTCACGAAAAATGCTGCACACGGTATTCCGTCTCAATCGGAAATTACTTTTACATTTCAAACGCAATATAATGTGGATCTTCCGCAGTCCGGATTGAATCTAGCCTAAAGAGATTTTAAAACCTCCGATAACTTTTCAGTTGACTAATCCCACCCATTACACCACCCCCAACCCATCCATAATCCTAACTGAAATCCTTCGGATTACACCCACCCCTCCCTTAAATCCTAACTGTGGTCCCCTCTCCGCTCCACTCAGACCACTCCCAGACAAAAAAACGACTATTTTGTATTTGTACCATTTTAAATTAAAACTATTGTAGTTAGCAACTTTATTGTTACCCAGAAATGATTTCATATGAAGCTCAAGATGGCTCTACTGGCCCTTTAAATCACTGCAAAAGGTTATTCTACAAAGTATTGACTCAGGGGTGTGAATACTTATGTAAATTAGATATGTGCATATTTAATTTTCAATAAATTTGCTATCATTCTAAATAATACGTTTTTCACTTTGTGGGGTACATTTAATGCATTTTCAATTCAGGCTGTAACTCAACAAATTGTGGAATAAGTCGAGGGGTAGGAATACTTCCTGAAGGCCCTGTACATCATTATATAGACATTTATATGAACATTCATGAAAACAGTAATAATTCAGTAAGTAATATTTCATGAACAACCTTGTCAAACGTTTTGGATAAATCTAGAAAATTGCCAAGAGCGTTGTTGTTGAGGGCTGTAAAGATTTTATCCCCTGGTTGTTAAATAGCCATATCTATGGAGTAGGTTTTACGAAGAAAAAAAAACATGTTGGTTATATCTGTAATGCCCGTGGTGTATTGGTGGAAGAAGTCAGGCGCAGGAAACAAAGAGTTCAGGGTAGCGATACTTTTAATTCACCACACCGGTGAAAACGACGCGAACCCAAACAAATACCCCAAAACAGTCGTGCACAATCGTACACTGAAAATAATCCTGCACACCCAGCTGCGGGCCGGCTGGATAATAAAGCCTAACCAATTAACCTAACTAAACACAGGTGTAACTAATAAACAGACAAGGGGGGAAAAAAGGATCAGTGGCAGCTAGTAGGCCGGTGACGACGACCGCCGAGCGCCACCTGAACAGGAAGGGGAGCCGGTAGGAGTCGTGACAATATCATATAAAATACAGTGTTGATTTAAATGTTTCAACATTCTTTTTTTACACCAGTTTCTCTGGGATTTATGAAAAACATGGTATTACAGATATAGATATATATCTCTCTATATATATATATCTATATATAAGGCAGTCCCTGGTTTGAATCCAGGCTGTGATTGTCCCAGTGTCGCCGGGGTAGGCCATCATTGTCAATAAAAATTGGTTCTTAACTGACTTAACTAATTATAATAAATTAGTTAAGGATCTTGGATCCCCAGGTTTAAAGAGGGGGATAACTTTAACATCTGGTCCTTCTGTAGCTCAGTTGGTAGAGCATGGCGCTTGTAACGCCAGGGTAGTGGGTTCGATTCCCGGGACCACCCATACGTAGAATGTATGCACACATGACTGTAAGTCGCTTTGGATAAAAGCGTCTGCTAAATGGCATATATATATATAACATCTTTAGGATCAATACCAGTTGGTATAGATTTGGTGAATATCTACCTTGGAGGGTATATAATCGAGGAAGACACTGATTTCATCAAAGAGGCACCAATCTCATCATGACCTGCTGCTGATATCTTTATGTTACCAATTACCTCCATCACCTCCATTACATCATCACCTCCATTACATCATCACCTCAATTACCTCATCACCTCCATTACATCATCACCTCCATTACATCAACACCTCCATTACATCAGGAGGATCAAACTGATGCAGAGAAGGGAAATGTCCCTTAATGTATATATATATTAATAATCCAAAGGATTTACGTCAGTTTTTGCCGGACCCTGGTCTTTTTGTCTTTAAATCATGGATACCGTTTTTATGTCTCTGCATCCAGTATGAAATAAATTAGAGTAATTTTTGCGAGCCAATGCTAACTAGCGTTAGTGGAATGACTGGAAGTCTATGGTATCTACTAGCATGATAGCAGTTACCATAGACTTCCAGTCATTGTGCTAACCCAAGTTAGCAATTGCACTGACACTAGTTAAAAACTTTTTTCAAACTGCATGCAGAGACATAAAAAATGGTATTCACTGCACAGGAGGTTGGTGGCACTTTAATTGGGGAGGACGGGTTCATGGTAATGTCTGGAGCGGAGAATGGAATGGTATCCAATACATCAGACACATGGTTTGATGCCATTCCACTGGCTCTGTTCCAGTCATTATTATGAGCCGTCCTCCCCTCAACAACCTCCACTGATCCACGGGTTCATCTGACTCAGGGGAAGTTGTCACGCCTTGGTCATAGTGTTTTGTGTTTTCGTTATATATTTGGTCAGGCCAGGGTGTGACATGGGTTTATATGTTGTGTTTCGTATTGGGGTTTGTAGGCATTGGGATTGCGGCTGAGTAGGGGTGTAGCATAGGTTTGGCTGCCTGAGGCGGTTCTCAATCAGAGACAGGTGATTCTCGTTGTCTCTGATTGGGAACCATATTTAGGTAGCCGGGGTTTCACTGTGTATTTCGTGGGTGATTGTTCCTGTCTCTGTGTAGTGTTCACCAGATAGGCTGTAATTAGGTTTCACATTCCGTTTGTTGTTTTTGTATTTATTATGTTATTTCATGTATCACTATCATTCATTAAAGAACATGAGTAACAACCACGCTGCATTTCGGTCCGACTCTCTTTCGACAAACGAACGCCGTTACAGAATCACCCACCACACACGGACCGAGCGGCGTGGTAACAGGCAGCAGGAGCAGCGAAGGGAGGACTTATGGACAGCAGAAGTATGGAGTATACGACGAGGGAAGAAATAGACAGGTGGGCGGTCGACCCAGAGAAAGTGCCGGAGCCCGCCTGGGATTCGCTGGAGCAGTGCGAAGAGGGCTATAGGAGAATGGAGTCGAAGAGAAAGACACGGCAGCGCAGAAAGAAACCCGAAAGTCAGCCCCAAAAATGTATTGTGGGAGGGCTCAGGGAGAGAGTGGCAGAGTCAGGAGTCAGACCTGAGCCAACTCTCCCTGTTAATCATGAGGAGCAGCAATCAAAGGACTTCTGGACTTGGGAGGAGATATTAGACGGAAAAGGACCCTGGGCTCAGCCTGGAGAATATCGCCGTCCCAAGGAAGAACTGGAGGCGGAAAAAAGCGGAGAGGCGCTGGTATGAGGAGGCAGCACGGCGACGCGGATGGAAGCCTGAGAGTCAGCCCCAAAATGTATTGGGGGCTTACAGGGAGTATGGCTATGCCAGGTAGGAGACCTGCGCAAACTCCCTGTGCTTACCGGGGTTAGAGAGACCAGGCAGGCACCGTGTTATGCTATGGAGCTGTTTCCAGTGCGGGTGCATAGCCCGGTGCGGTTCATACCAGCCCTTCGTATTGGCTGGGCTAGAGTGGGCATTGAGCCAGGTAAGGTTGGGCATGCTCGGTGCTCAAGAGCTCCAGTGCGCCTGCACGGTCCGGCCTATCCAGAGCCACCTCCACACACCAGTCCTCCGGTAGCAGCTCCCCGCACCAGGCTTCCTGTACGTGTCCTCGATCCAGTATCACCAGTTCCAGCACCACGCACCAGGCCTTCAGTGCGCCTCGCCTGTTCAGCACAGCCAGAGCCTTCCTTCCCTCCTGCGCTGTCGGAGTCTCCCGCCTGTTCAGCGCTTCTAGAGCCTTCCTCCTCTACAGCGCTGCCGGAGCCTCCTGCCTGTTCGGAGCAGCCTGAGCTGCCAGTCTGCATGAAGCAGCCAGTGCTGTCAGTCTGCATGAAGCAGCCAGAGCTGTCAGTCTGCAAGGAGCTGCCAGTCTGCAAGGTGCTGTCAGTCTGCATGGAGCAGCCTGAGCTGTCAGTCTGCATGGAGCAGCCAAAGCTGCCAGTCTGCATAGAGCAGCCAGAGCTGTCAGTCTACATGAAGCAGCCAGAGCAGCTAGATCCGCCAGTCAGCCATGATCTTCCAGATCTGCCAGTCAACCAGATTCTTCCAGATCTGTCAGTCAACCAGTCTCTTCCAGATCTGCCAGTCAACCAGAATCTTCCAGATCCGCCAGCCAGCCAGGATCTACCGGAGCCTACTACCTGCCTGAGCTTCATCTCAGTACTGGGCTTCCTCTCAGTACTGGGCTTTCTCTCAGTACTGGGCTTCCCCTCAGTACTGGGTTTCCCCTCAGTCGCGGGCTTCCCCTCAGTCACGGGCTGCCCCTCAGTCCCGAGCTGCCCCTCAGTCCCGAGCTTCCCCTCAGTCCCGAGCTTCCCCTCAGTCCCGAGCTTCCCCTCAGTCCCGAGCTGCCTCAGTCCCGAGCTGCCCCTCAGTCCCGAGCTGGCCCTCAGTCCCGAGCTGTGCCTCAGTCACGAGCTGCCCCTCAGTTCAGTGGGGTTCTGGGTGAGGACTATGAGGCCATGGTCGGCGGCGAGGGTGGATTATCCCAGGAAGCGAAGGGGAGGAACTATGACATTAATGGAGTGGGGTCCACGTCCTGAGCCGGAACCGCCACCATGGACAGACGCCCACCCGGACCCTCCCTATGGTTGTGAGGTGCGTCCGGGAGTCCTTAGGGGGGGAGTTCTGTCACGCCTTGGTCATAGTGTTTTGTGTTTTCGTTATATATTTGGTCAGGCCAGGGTGTGATATGGGTTTATATGTTGTGTTTCGTATTGGGATTTTGTAGGCATTGGGATTGCAGCTGAGTAGGGGTGTAGCATAGGTTTGGCTGCCTGAGGCGGTTCTCAATCAGGTGTCAGGTGATTCTCGTTGTCTCTGATTGGGAACCATATTTAGGTAGCTGGGGTTTCACTGTGTATTTCGTGGGTGATTGTTCCTGTCTCTGTGTAGTGTTCACACAGGTAATTAGGTTTCACGTTCCGTTTGTTGTTTTTGTATTTATTAAGTTATTTCATGTATCGCGATCATTCATTAAAGAACATGAGTAAAAACCACGCTGCATTTCGGTCCGACTCTCTTTCGACAAACGAACGCCGTTACAGAAGTAGATAAAGGGCTTCATTGCTAAGTATCCCTTTAACAGCGTGGAACACACAATCACAAAAAAAAGTATTAAATATAACTAAAATAGCATAAGGATCACTATAGGATTACTATAGGATTACTATAGGATTACTATAGGATCACTGTAGGATCACTATAGGATTATAGGATCACTACTCTATAAAATAATTTCTCCGTAATTAATATTACCTGGTTGAGATAATCATGTAAATGTAATTAACTAGAGAGTCTGGCACCACAAAATAATATTTATAGAGCTGTTATCTTCCGAATAAACTCTTAAAGACCTAGTAATATTTTACATCAATAGCAGTACATATCAATCATCTTAATTCAGTCTCATCTGAAAGTTGTAAATTCTTGGTTATCTGCACAAACCCTAGTTAACAATTTGAATCAACAATACAAAATTGGTTTTAATTATTTATTTACTAAATACCTAACTAATCACACAGAATTACACATACACATAATTAAATCATAACTTGATTACAAATGACGTCATAAAGGAAAACGTCCCTAGTGGGCGGATCAGATATGACAGTTGGTTACACAAAAGAAAGGGGGCTGGGTTTGAGTGAAAGAGCGGGAAGACTGAGGAACAAAGGGTGAAGCTGTGCTATCGTAAATACAATATCTTATGGATTCTAAATGACCGCCCAATTCAGGAAAATGGGAAAATGCAATAAATATTTACTCTGAGCTGCGCTTCGGGTAGGTTGGTGGTAGATGGAAGGCCTTGTTGCCCAACCAAGTCATTTGAAGAATGTCTCTGCTGGTAAATTGGGGTACGTTGTAGTAACATCGTTGTGTGGTAGACGGGATACTCTGTCTGTTCCTTCCTAACTTGCGTTTGCAGCTGTGTTTGCTAACTCAACGGCTAGGAGGTATCACTTCTGTAGTGAATAAGAGTTCACAGTTCATATCATTCACAACCAAAGCTCACGCTGATGTTGGCTTCGTTCTGTAGTTATTATCTGAACCTTTCTGACATAGGACTGTCGTCCTACATCCTTGGAACAGGAAGTTATATTGTCGTCAAGGGCTTATATAGGAAGGGAGATGAGGGCGTGTTTGAAAAGTTTTATAGCCCATGTCCCTTCACAGGGGAGGGCCACTGGTTGAGCAGAGCCCTACCTCATGAAAATCCAAATCTCACATTTTAGAAGCTAAAATCACATTTCATCCCATCACAAATAATTTCATATTCAAACATTTACATCGAACAACAATTCCATGTGAATCCGATAACTCTGATTTGTAGACTTTCCACTGTAGAGTTTATATCATCTTATCATTGATGAGAACGTCTCAGATAACAACCGAACTGACATCATATTCATTAAGTACCACCGCATATGTTCAATTGTTCGGATTACCAGAATATAGTTAATTTCCCCCCACCTACTGATGTTCCCAGAATCTCTATGTTAACCAAGGGATTTGCAAATGTAACATCAGTAGGGTAGAGAGAGGAAAAAGGCGGAAAGAGGTATTTATGACTGTCATAAACCTATCCCCAGGCCAACGTCATGACAATAGAATCACTGTAGGATCACTACAGGATCATTGTAGGATTATAGGATCACTGTAGGATCATTATAGGATTATAGGATCACCATAGGATCACTGTAGGATTATGGGATCCCTATATGATCACTATAGGATTATTTGATCACTATAGGATCACTATAGGATTATAGGGGCGGCAGGTAGACTAGTGGTTAAAGCATTGGGCCAGTAACCAAAAGTTTGCTAGATCAAATCTGTCATTCTGCCCCAACAAGGCAGTTAACCCACTGTTCCTAGGCCGTCATTGTAAATAAAAATGAGTTCTTAACTGACTTGCCTAGTTAAATAAAGGTTAAATAAGAAAATACACTGCTCAAAAAAATAAAGGGAACACTAAAATAACACATCCTAGATCTGAATGAATGAAATATTCGTATTAAATACTTTTTTCTTTACATAGTTGATTGTGCTGACAAAATCACACAAAAAGTATCAATGGAAATCAAATGTATTAACCCATGGAGGTCTGGATTTGGAGTCACACTTAAAATTAAAGTGGAAAACCACACTACAGGCTGATCCAACTTTGATGTAATGTCCTTAAAACAAGTCTAAATGAGGCTCAGTAGTGTGTGTGGCCTCCACATGCCTGTATGACCTCCCTACAAAGCCTGGGCATGCTCCTGATCAGGTGGCGGATGGTCTCCTGAGGGATCTCCTCCCAGACCTGGACTAAAGCATCCATGGATGGAGCGAGACATGATGTCCCAGATGTGCTCAATTGGATTCAGGTCTGGGGAACGGGCGGGCCAGTCCATAGCATCAATGCCTTCCTCTTGCAGGAACTGCTGACACACTCCAGCCACATGAGGTCTAGCATTGTCTTGCATTAGGAGGAATCCAGGGCCAACCGCACCAGCATATGGTCTCACAAGGGATCTGAGGATCTCATCCCGGTACCTAATGGCAGTCAGGCTACGTCTGGCGAGCACATGGAGGGCTGTGCGGCCCCCCAAAGCAATGCCACCCCACACCATGACTGACCCACCGCCAAACCGGTCATGCTGGAGGATGTTGCAGGCAGCAGAACGTTCTCCACAGCGTCTCCAGACTCTGTCACGTCTGTCACATGTGCTCAGTGTGAACCTGCTTTCATCTGTGAAGAGCACAGGGCGCCAGTGGCGAATTTGCCAATCTTGGTGTTCTCTGGCAAATGCCAAACGTCCTGCATGGTGTTGGGCTGTAAGCCCAACCCCCACCTGTGGACGTCAGGCCCTCATACCACCCTCATGGAGTCTGTTTCTGACCATTTGAGCAGACACATGCACATTTGTGGCCTTCTGGAGGTCATTTTGCAGGGCTCAGGCAGTGCTCCTCCTGCTCCTCCTTGCACAAAGGCGGAGGTAGCGGTCCTGCTGCTGGGTTGTTGCCCTCCTATGGCCTCCTCCACGTTTCCTGATGTACTGGCCTGTCTCCTGGTAGCGCCTCCATGCTCTGGACACTACGCTGACAGACACAGCAAACCTTGCCACAGCTCGCATTGATGTGCCATCTTGGATGAGCTGCACTACCTGAACCACTTGTGTGGGTTGTAGACTCCGTCTCATGCTACCACTAGAGGGAAAGCACCGCCAGCATTCAAAAGTGACCAAAACATCAGCCAGGAAGCATAGGAACTGAGTAGTGGTCTGGGGTCACCACCTGCAGAACCACTCCTTTATTGGGGGATATCTTGCTAATTGCCTATAATTTCCCCCTGTTGTCTATTCCATTTGCACAACAGCATGTGACATTTATTGTCAATCAGTGTTGCTTCCTAAGTGGACAGTTTGATTTCACAGAAGTGTGATTGACTTGGAGTTACATTGTGTTGTTTAAGTGTTCCCTTTATTTTTTTGAGCAGTGTATATAGGATCACTATAGGTCTTCCAACATTACATTGAGATGTGAGAGCCATAGAAGCCTTTTTCCTGTTCAACAGTTGATTGATGATTTTCTAAGTTTACTTTATATTGTTTGAAGATTCTTGGAATTTTCTAGTAAATCTATTGTGATATCCGAAGTAGATGGCTAAACCTGTTCTCATACTTTTTGTAATTGGCACAATTACGGGTAATTTGTTTTGTTTTTAGTGAGGATTTTTGGAGAGGTCTGACTAAGGGAAAGTAGTTGTGAAATATTATAAAATATCAACATGTTAAAGTGCTCAGTATTGTTACATATTCTACATTTAACGCTACTATCCATTTCCACCGGTTATTTTAACAAAGAGAAGTGGAATATTGGAAAGTGGTCAGAAATTAGTATTTAAATAACATATATAGGGATATAGTTGAACTCAGGTCTAATCAGACAACACGCAATACCAATATTAAAGTGAAAACCAAACAATAACCAACAAGTGTTTTACATTTTATCTGTTCTTTTCCCGACGATTCTACATGTTCAATCTCCACCATTGTCTACCGCAGGTTCAGTAATCATCATACAATGTCCTCATACGATTGCACTTCACTTGTCTCTATACTAGTTTCAGTCAGTTTCAGTTACGTCACTGGCTTCAGTCTCTATACTAGTTTCAGTCAGTCCACTGGCTTCAGTCTCTATACTAGTTTCAGTCAGTTTCAGTTACGTCACTGGCTTCAGTCTCTATACTAGTTTCAGTCAGTCCACTGGCTTCAGCCTCTATACTAGTTTCAGTCAGTCCACTGGCTTCAGCCTCTATACTAGTTTCAGTTACGTCACTGGCTTCAGTCTCTATACTAGTTTCAGTCAGTCCACTGGCTTCAGTCTCTATACTAGTTTCAGTCAGTCCACTTTCAGTCTCTATACTAGTTTCAGTCAGTCCACTGGCTTCAGTCTCTATACTAGTTTCAGTCAGTCCACTGGCTTTCTCTAGTTTCAGTCAGTCCACTGGCTTCAGTCTCTATACTAGTTTCAGTCAGTCCACTGGCTTCAGTCTCTATACTATTTTCAGTCAGTCCACTGGCTTCAGTCTCTATCCACTGGCTTCAGTCTCTATACTAGTTTCAGTTACAGTCCACTGGCTTCAGTCTCTATACTAGTTTCAGTCAGTCCACTGTTCAGTCTCTATACTAGTTTCAGTCAGTCCACTGGCTTCAGTCTCTATACTAGTTTCAGTCAGTCCACTGGCTTCAGCCTCTATACTAGTTTCAGTCAGTCCACTGGCTTCAGCCTCTATACTAGTTTCAGTTACGTCACTGGCTTCAGTCTCTATACTAGTTTCAGTCAGTCCACTGGCTTCAGTCTCTATACTAGTTTCAGTCAGTTTCAGTTACGTCACTGGCTTCAGTCTCTATACTAGTTTCAGTCAGTCCACTGGCTTCAGCCTCTATACTAGTTTCAGTCAGTCCACTGGCTTCAGTCTCTATACTAGTTTCAGTCAGTCCACTGGCTTCAGTCTCTATACTAGTTTCAGTCAGTCCACTGGCTTCAGTCTCTATACTAGTTTCAGTCAGTCCACTGGCTTCAGTCTCTATACTAGTTTCAGTCAGTCCACTGGCTTCAGTCTCTATACTAGTTTCAGTCAGTCCACTGGCTTCAGTCTCTATACTATTTTCAGTCAGTCCACTGGCTTCAGTCTCTATACTAGTTTCAGTCAGTCCACTGGCTTCAGTCTCTATACTAGTTTCAGTCAGTCCACTGGCTTCAGTCTCTATACTAGTTTCAGTCAGTCCACTGGCTTCAGTCTCTATACTAGTTTCAGTCAGTCCACTGGCTTCAGTCTCTATACTAGTTTCAGTTACGTCACTGGCTTCAGTCTCTATACTAGTTTCAGTCAGTTTCAGATACATCACTGGCTTCAGTCTCTATACTAGTTTCAGTCAGTTTCAGTTACGTCACTGGCTTCAGTCTCTATACTAGTTTCAGTCAGTCCACTGGCTTCAGTCTCTATACTAGTGTCAGTCAGTCCACTGGCTTCAGTCTCTATACTAGTTTCAGTTACGTCACTGGCTTCAGTCTCTATACTAGTTTCAGTCAGTTTCAGTTACATCACTGGCTTCAGTCTCTATACTAGTTTCAGTTACGTCACTGGCTTCAGTCTCTATACTAGTTTCAGTCAGTTTCAGTTACGTCACTGGCTTCAGTCTCTATACTAGTTTCAGTCAGTCCACTGGCTTCAGTCTCTATACTAGTTTCAGTCAGTCCACTGGCTTCAGTCTCTATACTAGTTTCAGTCAGTCCACTGGCTTCAGTCTCTATACTAGTTTCAGTCAGTCCACTGGCTTCAGTCTCTATACTAGTTTCAGTTTTCAGTTACGTCACTGGCTTCAGTCTCTATACTAGTTTCAGTCAGTTTCAGTTACGTCACTGGCTTCAGTCTCTATACTAGTTTCAGTCAGTCCACTGGCTTCAGTCTCTATACTAGTTTCAGTTACGTCACTGGCTTCAGTCTCTATACTAGTTTCAGTCAGTCCACTGGCTTCAGTCTCTATACTAGTTTCAGTCAGTTTCAGTTACGTCACTGGCTTCAGTCTCTATACTAGTTTCAGTCAGTCCACTGGCTTCAGTCTCTATACTAGTTTCAGTTAGTCACTGGCTTCAGTCTCTATACTAGTTTCAGTCAGTTTCAGTTACATCACTGGCTTCAGTCTCTATACTAGTTTCAGTCAGTCCACTGGCTTCAGTCTCTATACTAGTTTCAGTCAGTCCACTGGCTTCAGTCTCTATACTAGTTTCAGTCAGTCCACTGGCTTCAGTCTCTATACTAGTTTCAGGGGAGGAAAAACAGCTTTCTTACCTGTATTCTGTTCCACTGCCACATCATAGTTGGAGTCATTGGACATCGCTTCTGCTTATTCTGGCAGGTCACAGGGGTGAAAACTAAATTTGCCAAACCAAGAATTCTCAAAACCAAGTTAATGGTGCCAACATATACAGTATGAGTGTCTCTACTGTGGCTGCTAGCCCTTTGCTTCAGGTAACTGTGATCTTCTATATCTTTGCCTTGTATTTTCTGTCACGTGTCACCAGCGCCATGCATTTAGTTACCGATTCTTTATCGACTGCCTCCTGATCCGTGGGTTTAGTGGAATAGACTGTTCTGAGAGTCAACACCTGCCTCTCAGCGTGGCAAAATTATATATTTAACAGTAGGTGGAGAAAATTATTGTGCTCCTAGGTGTGTGTGCTATGCTGAGTGTGTGTGTGTGTTAACATCTATTGACGCTCCGCACTGCTAAAGCTAACTCTCTCTCCTCTGCTCTCATCCTTCTAGACCTATCGGCTGCCTTCGATACTGTGAACCATCAGATCCTCCTCTCCACCCTCTCCGAGTTGGGCATCTCCGGCGCGGCCCACGCTTGGATTGCGTCCTACCTGACAGGTCGCTCATACCAGGTGGCATGGCGAGAATCTGTCTCCTCACCACTGGTGTCCCCCAGGGCTCTGTTCTAGGCCCTCTCCTATTCTCGCTATACACCAAGTCACTTGGCTCTGTCATAACCTCACATGGTCTCTCCTATCATTGCTATGCAGACGACACACAATTAATCTTCTCCTTTCCCCCTTCTGATGACCAGGTGGCGAATCGCATCTCTGCATGTCTGGCAGACATATCAGTGTGGATGACGGATCACCACCTCAAGCTGAACCTCGGCAAGACGGAGCTGCTCTTCCTCCCGGGGAAGGACTGCCCGTTCCATGATCTCGCCATCACGGTTGACAACTCCATTGTGTCCTCCTCCCAGAGCGCTAAGAACCTTGGCGTGATCCTGGACAACACCCTGTCGTTCTCAACTAACATCAAGGCGGTGGCCCGTTCCTGTAGGTTCATGCTCTACAACATCCGCAGAGTACGACCCTGCCTCACACAGGAAGCGGCGCAGGTCCTAATCCAGGCACTTGTCATCTCCCGTCTGGATTACTGCAACTCGCTGTTGGCTGGGCTCCCTGCCTGTGCCATTAAACCCCTACAACTCATCCAGAACGCAGCAGCCCGTCTGGTGTTCAACCTTCCCAAGTTCTCTCACGTCACCCCGCTCCTCCGCTCTCTCCACTGGCTTCCAGTTGAAGCTCGCATCCGCTACAAGACCATGGTGCTTGCCTACGGAGCTGTGAGGGGAACGGCACCTCAGTACCTCCAGGCTCTGATCAGGCCCTACACCCAAACAAGGGCACTGCGTTCATCCACCTCTGGCCTGCTCGCCTCCCTACCACTGAGGAAGTACAGTTCCCGCTCAGCCCAGTCAAAACTGTTCGCTGCTCTGGCCCCCAAATGGTGGAACAAACTCCCTCACGACGCCAGGACAGCGGAGTCAATCACCACCTTCCGGAGACACCTGAAACCCCACCTCTTTAAGGAATACCTAGGATAGGATAAAGTAATCCTTCTCACCCCCTTTAAAAGATTTAGATGCACTATTGTAAAGTGGCTGTTCCACTGGATGTCATAAGGTGAATGCACCAATTTGTAAGTCGCTCTGGATAAGAGCGTCTGCTAAATGACTTAAATGTAAATGTAAACATCTGAGCTGCACCAGGAGGGTTTGTCGCTAGTGACTGTGAAGGTCCATGAGTGGAGATCAGACTGAACACTTTCCCTATTTATTAACTAGAAGGATGTTAAAATGATTGGACCCTTTTGTCCTCAAGTTATATAGCTGAGATAAGGATTTCATATAGAATATACTGTAGGTTTAAAATATTTTAAACATTGAAAAAATACGTAATATATATTTACAAAACCATATCAAATAGGAAGAAAAATGTTATGAGAACACAGCTGGCAGGTTATCCTTTTATTTTCACCAAACGTGCCCTCCCTGAATCATTCCACTGAATGCTATTGTTCTGCTCGTGCTAAATTGTATAAGGAAAAAGATTATGGCACATGTACAACACAACAGCGGGTAAAAGTACATATTAACATCTCCAGTCATTGCCACAACATCCTTTGCTGCCAGGCAACTGTCTATGAGAGAAACTGTCTTCCAACACAACACAACCACTGTATTGTTTGAAAGACAGGAAGCATAACTAACATGAATTCATCAAACATTCAATAGTCATCATATTTGTATCAAAAACAACTTGTACTGTCTCCACCCAAAATCAAGCCGTCCTCTATTCCTCAGCATGGAAACCTCAAGGATCCTATTTAGAGTGTAAAGATAAAACAAAAGTCATTTCAGTGAGCTCCCTGAATCAGAGCTCCAGTCCCCCTGTGCCACACCATGACCCTGACCCGCAATCACCCCACAGCGCTGCATGTCTGTACAGAGCTGCTCCGGCCCAGGGCCCGACTCAGAACCTGGCTCTATATCTGCAGCGTCGCTCTCTGGGTCTTCACTGCGCTCCACCATTGTGTCTACATCATAGCGCTCCGGATCTGTACAGAGTAGCTTCTGGCTCCTCTTCCTCCTGCGGCTGATCTGTTTCTGCAGCTGCAACTTGCTGGTGAAGAAGACACTCTTCCAGCCCAGCTCCAGGGCCAGGGCCTCCACCTCGGCCGACACGGCGCCACAGTGGCCGCGCACCGCTTGCTCCCAGAACTCCTCCGAACGACACAGCTGACAGACACACAGGGAACAGTGGTTAGGGACCTAGACCAGAGTTTGTCAGTTAACTCACCAGGGGTTTAAACCACAAACAAAAACAACAGATTTACTACAGAAAATAAACCAACAGAAAATAGAAATATGAAAATGGAAAACACGTAATTACAGTCAGATATACCTATGTAGATACAAAAGGATTCACATACAGTCTATATCATAGGCAGTATACAGTCTACATCATAGGCAGTATACAGTCTACACCATAGACAGTATACAGTCTACACCATAGATATCACAGGGTTTGATCTCGGGCTGTATCATAACCGATCGTGATCGGGGGTCACATAGGGGGGGGGGGTGCACAATTGGCCCATCGTTGTCAGGATTAGGGGAGTAGGCCGTCATTGTAAATAAGAATTTGTTCTTAACTGACTTGCCTAGTTAAAGGTAAAAAAAAATATTTAAAAAAATACGCAGTAATACTGTCTACATGCATGCACCGAGTCTCACACAGACAGAGTGGGTCCATTCACCTTCCTGAACCTGTGTGAGGTGTGTCCAAGCCGTGCCACGTCCTCTAGTTCCAGATGGGTCAGGATGTGGAGAAGCAGGGGGTCGGGCAGACGCTCCAGGTAGTCATAGTGGCCCTGACATAGTGCCTGGCTGTACTGAAGGATCCGTGGGCCAAACACCACACTCACCTGACCTAGGAAACGATCACACCAGTGGAGGCTGCTGAGGTGAGGACGGCTCATAATAATATCTGGAATGGAGTCAATGGAATGGTATCAACCACATGGAAACCACGTTGATGTGTTTGATACCATTCCACTGACTCCATTCCAGCCATTATTATGAGCCGTCCTCCCCTCAGCAGCCTCTACTTGATTAAACAGACAGCACCTGTCAACACTTAGCCTCATGCCCACCAACAGGGACGTTGCTTAACTTTTTTTTGTGCTGTGCCCAACCTAGCCAAAGTCTGTTACGAGGGCATTAGACCATGGGAGAATCTCAATTGCATTTCCTTGACTCCTCGCGCTCCCTCTCCTTCCCAAACCCCATTGGATGAGAAAGTCAGAGGTCCTTCCCCTCTGACCATCTCCAATGTGTTTTGAGATTCTCCCCATCTCTCTGACCTAGCAACTGGGCGATTTCAAAAGTCTTTCTAGTAAAAGATGCTTCAAAAAATGCAACACCTGTGAATGGACACAATCTCTACACCAAGGGTCTCCAATCCTGTTCCTGGAGAGCTACCCTCCTGTAGATTTTCACTTCAACCCTAGTTGTATCTAACCTGGTTCTTATCAGCCAGATACTTATTAGAATCAGGTGTGTTAGACTAGTGTAGGAGTTATAACCTACAGGAAGGTAGCTCTCCAGGAACAGGGTTGAAGTTAAAACCTACAGGACAATAGCTCTCCAGTGTCAGGGTTGGAGTTAAAACCTACAGGACAGTAGCTCTCCAGTGTCAGGGTTGGAGTTAAAACCTACAGAAAAGTTATCTCTCCAGGAACAGGGTTGGAGAGCCCTGGTCTAGGCCATTGCCTCTACGACATCTGTCCTCCTGGAAACTACCCTTCTGACACACCTGTGAACCTAAATCATGGGAACTGCCGACTTAGCCGCCTGGAATAGTATAATTTAATTAGGGGTTGATTGGGTTACAATCAAAGCAGTCATTTTTAGCATGGTAATTCGCTTCACTCGAGGGCATAGGGTTGGTTATTTTGGGCATTTACACTATTATCTATCTTGCTATTAGTGAGCAGGTGGGCTGTAAGTTGAGCAGGTGGGCTGTAAGTTGAGCAGGTGGGCTGAGGGCTAGTCTACACTGGGCACCTTACTCTGAAGCAGGCTGTTATCCAAGTAGTCATTGTGAGACTCCCTCAGTTCTCCTGGCTTTGTGTTCCTACCATCACTTCTCAAAGAAATCTTCCACCATCTCCAAATAACCTGAAAAATATAGGCCTATGAGTATTGCAGAGCAAATGGTATTACAGTATTTCATGTAGCTAGCTAATTGGCTTTGCTGACTATTTGTTACTAATGCTATTTACTTGAACAATTTGTTGCCAGCTTTCTGGCATAGCCTTTATTTGTTAGTTAGCCGAGCAAGCTGGTACTTAGATTCTATTGTTATGTGTCTAACGTTAACGTTACTGACATGTACGTTATTATAGCTAGCTAACGCGTTGGCTTAAACTAAGAGTGAAATATTACTGTAGCGTTAGAGTTAAATGGCTAACGTTAGCTTAGAAATGTATTGAGAAAAAAATGATTAAATGCTTTACATTTTAGAGAGAACATAACACGAAACGATTTACCTCTGTCTTGGTAACAGAAAATTGGAAGAAGTCTTTATTGGGTGCAGGACCTTGACCACTGACTTCAAATAAACTTTTCCCCAGCAAAGTAGACATTTTGGACGCTTGGTTTGTGGTTGCCACGGCAACGAACGGGTTCGTTCAGTTTACTTCCAGCGAGCTAGAATGTAACGAAACACCTCCTGCTGCAACATTCCTTCCTGCCGCAACATGCTAGAATGTAACGAAACACCTCTTGCTGCAACATTCCTTCCTGCCGCAACATTCCTTCCTGCCGCAACATTCCTTCCTGCCGCAACATGCTACACTGTAACAAATACAAAATTACAACTTCCTCTTGGGTTTGAAGTCACTTTTGTAGCTGTGTATAAATGAAAAGCTACGTTTTCCTGATACTTGAGTCAATGAAAACATTTCCTCATAAAGAGCTATAGTGAACAACATTTTACAGAGTTACAGATCATATAAGGAAAACAGTCAATTAAAATAAATTAATTAGTTCCCAATCTTTGGATTTCATATGACTGGAAATACAGAGAAAAAAAGGTAGGGGCGTGGATCAGAAAACCAGTCAGTATCTGGTGTGACCATCATAGAGTTGATCAGGCTGTTGATTTTGGCCTGTGTAGTGTTGTCCCACTCCTCGACAATGGCTGTGCAAAGTTGTTGAATATTGGCAGGAACCTGAACACACTGTTGTACACGTCGATCTAGACTCTAGTCTAGAGCATCCCAAATATGCTCAATCGGTGACATGTCTGGTGAGTATGAAGGCCATGGAAGAACAGGGACATGTTCAGCTTCCATGCATTGTGCACAGATAGATCCTTGCGACATGGGACCGTGCATTATCATGCTGAAACATGAGGTGACGCCGGCAGATGAAAGGCACGACAATGGGCCTCAGGATCTCATCACGGTATCTCTGTGCATTCAAATTGCAATAGATAAAATGCAATTGTGTTCTTAGCCCATAGTTTATGCCTGGCCATACCACAACCCCACCATGGGGCACTCTGTTCACAATGTTGACATCAGCAAACCATACTGCCAATTCTCTAAAATGACATTTGAGGCAACTTTTGGTAGAGAAAGGAACATTCAATTCTCTGGCAGCAGCTCTGGTGGACATTCCTGCAGTCCGCATGCCCATTGCACTCCCTTAAAACTTGAGACATCTGTGGTATTGTGTTGTGTGACAAAACGTCATGTTTTAGTGGCCTTTTGACCCCCAGCACAAGGTGCACTTGTGTAATGATCATGCTGTTTAATCAGATTCTTGATATGACACACCGGTCAGGTGGATGGATTGTCTTGGCAAAGGAGAAATGCTCACCAACAAGGATGTGAACACATTTGTGTACAACATCTTATAGAAATAAGCTTTTTTTGTGCATATGGAACATTACTGGGATATTTTATTTCAGCTCATGAAACATTGTACCAACACTTTACATGTTGCAATTATATTTTTGTTCACGTTAGATTTTAACCTCAAATTCTAAATGAAAAAAAAATGAGAATCAAGTGCAAAATGCAGTTAAAAATCTTTAATATATTCATACATATATATGTACACATTGACTTACGTATTACTGTAACGTCGAGTAACACAATTGCATTAATTAAAAGTGATTGGGGGCACAATTTAACCATCTCTCCAAATAAATACAAACTTGTCATGTGTTTTTACACACACATGCGCAGGGCCGTAGCTACATATGACGACACCAAGGTCCAGACACTGAGGTATAATGGTCAGGACCTCGGTCATTCTTTACAATTAAAAAAATAAAACATTTATTTTTAAAAAATGTACGAAACGACTTGGGGTCTCCACTTACTGTTGAGAGATAGAATAGTAAAATACACAAGGTGCAATTTAAAAACTTGGTTGTGCATCAGCAGTTCTCCTCTTGTTACATGTCACTCACTGACAATCACAACATTTTTTTGGGGGGGGATTGGTAAATGGGTCTAGTTAGTCTAGCCAGCTATCTAAACTTGTAGTAATCATGGTTGAATTACCAACTGGGCACATGTCCTATTAACATGGCATAAGTCATGAAAAAAAGTGTAGAATTGCAGGAAATTAGCTTTACAACTAGAATATGTATGTAAAGCAAATGTTGTTGTTTGCCTTTTGTTACTAAAATACTTTTTCTGTTAACAGATCCCTCTGTACGTATTAATTTCTAGTTTGTAATCCCGGTGCCGAGTTAATGTGAGTTAATGTGTAGCGGCTAATCGTATAGCTGATAGGCTGTGTTTGTAGGCCGTGTTTGTAGGCCGACTGAGGTGAATGGAGCAACAGCAACCAATGTGATAATGGCTGGGATCATTTGTTTTTGCTGTTCTTCAAATAGCATTTTAGAGTTGATAAATTGTATAAATGCAGTAAATGAGCTTTAACTTTCTTAAAATTTCTTTGATTGGGTAAAATCTAGGATATGGGGGGGGTCCTGCTACACACTCTTGTACCCTGCTGAACGCACCCCAGGTGGCACCCCAAGTAATAGTGGTATTAATCATGCACCAAATAACAGTCCCGGACACCGTAACTGCAGGCAGAGGCGTCGTGCCAATTGAAACGACAATACATTGTTTCTTTAACATGGAATTCATTAAATGATACTGAATATGGCCTCCGGTGACACCTTGTTCACCAGCCTGATTCTTCCCAAAATCTAATCGTCATCGTTCCCGATGAGAAAATCTGTGTCACCTCAGTTCCCTCCTAGACATGTTGTATACAACCATGTTAGTTATCATATAAACACACTGGTAGAAACATAGTGGCACCAGCAATGTCCTCCGCCCACGTCAAGTCCTAATTATACATAACATTTATTTTAAACGTGAATACAAATGCCGACATGCACAATAATACTGTCAAACATAATAAACTACAAAATATGTATAGAGACCGTATAAGTCCCAGGGCATCGTTCGAGGGCAGTCCCCGGTCCCATAGTCCTTCATAGTGTCGTAAACATAGTTAAGAAAATCTTGATTTCAGAGTTTCAGAAATGTACTGTCAAGTCACAAGGTGTGACTGAGCCGGTACATTGAATAGGTGATGCATGCTGCCCTCTGGTGGTGATGACAGGGAGGGAGGCGCGCTACAGGAAGGGGTTGGTGTTGGAGCTTCCAGAGGGGTAGGATCCGGCCGGGGCTCCCGCCTGGTTGGAGACAACGGGTTAATCAATATTGTAAAATACATGACCATCAGCATGACTGCCAAACGTTCATCCATGAAGTTAGCAGAGAGAGATAGAGGGCGCACATATGCATTTTTACATTGGACCCATGCAGAAGTTGTATGTGTGTAAGTAAATTGTACGTGTTCGGACTTGTATTTCGTTGGTCAAAGTCAGGCACAAAGTGTTTCACACTTGTATTACAATCAAAGACCACAAAACGTTCTTCGACATGATCTGGAAACATAAACACTATTAAATACTCCCCATAAATGGGTTATTGGTCATCCCAGGACCAGCCATGAGCTGCCCAAAGGGGGTCATGGAGAGCTTGGTCTGTCCATAGACTGTATATCCACCAGGGCCTGTCAATGCAGAGAAAAAAAATGATTAAGGCTTAATATTCTCTTTACCAATTAGGTTCCCAAATAGTGGAATGATGGCTATTTAGTTGCAGAGTGGATACTAGCCAGAAACATGCTCTTTGTTTATAGTGTAGGGTCACAAGAAAAGTCACAGCACAAAAATTGTTTTGGAAATCACCACTTTAATGTTATGGCCAAACTATATTGTGATTTAAACTACACTACTTACCATTAGGTTGTTGGGGTTGGTAGGCCCCCGGCTGGGGGTAAGGGGCCTGGCCAGGGAAGGGCTGCTGGAAGGTCCCACTAAAACTGGTCGGGAGGCAGTAAGAGGAGGCATTCCCAAAGCCAGCAGGCATACTCATAGAGCCTGTGCCAAACGAGGCTAGGATACAGAGTGAGATGGGAGGGGGCGGAGTGAGTAACATGAACACAGTGGCAAACACAAAGAAACCTTTCAATGTACAGGATCTACTGATATCAAACAATGCAATTTCAGACAAAGAGAGACAACTGGCTGAGGCCCAAACACACACACTTGATATGCATGTATGCACTTTCATGTGCTCACACAAACACACCTGCGGCCGGTGCTATACCATTGGTCTGGAAGGGGTTGGTGGCCATATCCGGGGCAGCAGCAGCAACAAATGGGTTATTGGACGAGACGGCTGAAACAACAGGAAATGACATCATGCTTTCATTATGTTTGAGAGTCAACCATTTCAGAAAATACTGTAGGTGTAACAATCCAGTCACCTCCAAAGCCTTGCTGCATGTTGGGTAAGACTGGCTGAGTCTGGGCAGGCGAGGTTCCCAACACAGCTCCAAACAAATTCCTAGATTCACTTAAATACAAAACATGAATACATTTCTTAGCTCATTGAAACACATTTTTTTTTTTGAGGAGATCTAAATGCAAAGGCTAAACATGTGTGCCAAGTTTTGGAGTGGTGTCTGTCTCTCACCCCTGGACACTACTCCCTGTGGGGGCAGAGGAGCTCAGCTCGTTGTCCAGCTCAGCCAGGGCAGCGTAGCGGTCCTCTGCCGAGGTGCCCAGCTGGGACTGGGCTGGTACAGCACCAGCCGCTGACGGCACTGGGACACCTCGCCCTACAGAGAGCGAGAGAGACATACACAGGGGTCAATATACACACATTCACACACAGGAGAAAGGACATGGACACAAACACACTAAAGAAAGAGGCACACATGGTATGATAAAAACAAGCTAACCTGTTCCCCTGTTGGGCTTGGAACACAGATAATGAATTAAATGACATTTCATTTTCGTGTCAAACCGCCAATAAGCAACCCATCCCTTATGGGATTAATTGATACAAACAACCATTTTAATAATTCACTGTGGCAATTAAATAATGTAAATGAGAGGGTATGTATGAGAATGGGACCCGGCGGTACCTGACGCAAACGACTGAGAGGGGGGTGAGGTCCTGAAATGCGGAGGTACTCCAGAGTTCCCAAACATCTCAAAGTTGGCAAAGTCAGCTTTTGAGTTAACCTTAGTCACTGCAAACCACAGAGGAGGAAACACAAAACCCTGGCAATGTGAGGAATGAGGAATGGTGTGACGGTAAAACCCTGACAATGGGAGGAATGGGAGGAGCAGCAAATGACAATGATTTAACATTCAAACAACATTATAATGACTTGTGTACCTGCTTAGGCACATTCACAGATTTACTACACTACTCTTCTTAACTCATTTGCATGAACTCGAGATTTATTTCATTTTGACTTCTTGAAGACAAATCATTAAAATCTACTCAATATTGGGCGACGTCTAAATCCAACTTAAAAAGGTCAATCTGCAGTTGCTAAATCCATTTTTGGACTAATGAATTTATTAAATGTACCCATTGATTCTTGAAGAATATAACTTATAAATGCATCGTGAGCTTAGTTCGTACAGTCGTACCCCGATAAGAACCCAAAATATAAGCTTGTTTTACTTCAATGTTTGTAAACAAAGTAAATGTAAACAAAACGCTAAAAATCCTCTAAACATGGCTAAAACTATCATTTTGATATCATGGATAGTCAGTCCATGCATCCATAGTGGTCTATGAATTTGAGTGGTTCCATTTCTCCAGCCCTATCCATCAGCTTTATAGCAAAACAATAGTCTTATTGTTTTCACTGCTGTTTGCTGCTCTAAATACAATGTTCACTTAGTCTCCCATTAACATCCACGCATGACTAAGTGAAAGTTCAACCAAAATGGAAGTTAGGATTTGCCCGTGGGAGTTTGAGCGAGGGCCACTCTCACGCATTACTAGATTGTCTTGGGAACCTGGTTGGCTAGGGAAACCTGATTTGCTCATTACCTGATTGGCTGGGGAAATTAGCAAAGTTGGCAAAATTGGCGTTGCTGGCAGCCTGAGAGGGCAGAGCGGCAAAGATGTCTCCACCCAGGTCTGTAAGGAGGTCAAACTTCTTTTCCTGAACTATGGGATGGGCCAGGGAACGAACCACCATCGGGGACTGGCGGAGGGAGAGAGACCATGAGGAATAATTAATAACAATTTATCAACGTATATAGCGCTTTTCAAAGAATCTTAAAGTGCCTGCACTTCAAAGCACAAAAAAAAGACAGGTAAAACAACATCACAACATTATGAGATGGACAGCATTTAGAAAGTTCAAAGTTCATGGCTTGAGTGGTCATCTGAGGAAGGGGGTCAAGCAGGGAGAGACAGTCCAGAGGCAGGCAGGAAGTGTGATGTCTTCAAGGTGTCTCACTGTCTCTGACTTTTCCGTAGTAGAACTCAGTCAGATGAAGTCTGAGCTAAGCCACTGTAGTCCATGGACTCCGTAGAAGGTAGGTAGCTAGCTACCAAAATTAAGCGCCCACTTGGATGATGCTATGGCAGTCGCGTGGCACCAGAAAGCACACCACATTTCAATAATAATTAAATAGCAGCCTTGTAACTTCATCCTCCCTAAAAGCATCATCACTGCAGTCTTGCATTCGGCTTCTCAATCCTCACCCTCTAGACTCGAGCTGGCATTCGAATCAAAACAGCTAGCCAGCTAACTTTAACGTTAGCTAGCTCTTCAAACAGCTTCAGTCTTAATGTTGTGGTGGATTCTGATTATATTAATTAGCTATATTAATTGTTCATTCTTAAAACAAAAAGTATTGTAGGTAAAAATACCATACAAATGACAAAAATATTTACAAAATGTACAGGAGCTCTCGGCTTCGGCTTAGGCTGCTGCTAGGGCGCCATGGCAACTGTCTACTCAATGATGACATGTTTCAAATTAAAATAACTGGGGCCATTTTGGGTTGCACCCATTGACTTACATGACTAGACCAAGTTCTGAAAATGGATAAAAGCACATCAGCCTGAAATGTATCATGCCATATGTTAAGAAAGCAGGTAGAAGCAATACCTGACGTGTTGGGGGGGTCTTGTTGAGCTGCAGGGTTCTCAGGGGCTGGACCTCTGGGGTGCTGGCTGTGCTGCTGGCTGAGGAGCCCGACTTGGAGGCCTGGGCCATGGCTACCGTCCTCGCCTGGTCTGGAGGGACGTACCTGTATTCACAGAAGCATAAAGACAAATACATCCAGGGAATTGCTGGAACTGAGTTCCAAAGGTGTACGAATTTTTACATGTAAAACTGGGTTCATGAATTCATAGGATTTTATATTGGCAGTTCTCTAGACAGTGATTTTTCCTCCAATTTCACCCCTGAATATATCACAATAGAGAGTGGAGGATCTCTACTTTTTTGAGATATTCCGTTAACACGATAGAAAGTAAAAGAGTGAAGCTCCTCACCATCTTTTCTTCTCATATTTTTCCTGGAGGAATTCTTTTACTTTCTGTGGTTCACGGAAGTCTGGAACAACCAATGTCTTGTCATCGTACAGCCCCAACCAGATGTGTTTGCAAACCTAGATAGAAAGTGTGTGGGGAAGGGGGAGAGAAAGGAAAAAGAGAAATGACAATAAACTCCCTTGAGACAGAAAAACTCAGACGGCAGACATGCACAAAGACAATAATCCATTGTTCTTCAATACAGGTCCTGGGGACCCACAGGGTCAGTAGGATTTTATTCTCAATACTAGCACATCTGACTAAGCTAATCATCAATGCCTTTGAATGAATCCGATGTGTTAGTGCTAGGCTGGAATAAAAGGCTGCATTCCCCTCGGATTCCCAGGACTAGGGTTGAAAAACACATTTCATAGTACATTACATGAATTAATGTCAGTACCTCATTGGTGTGTTTCTGTAAGAATTCAATTTCCTGTAGTGTGAAGGTGGTCATAGAGATGGACTTCACTCTGTGGGGGGGATTCAGGCCTCGTCTAGAGTGTGTGTGTATGGGGGGGTAACGATAGCAGAGAGGAACAATTGGTGAGTATGCATTCTGTGTCAATAATTTTACAATGACCAGGCACAACATGACTATACACTCACAAAATGCTTTAATGTGCTTAGCCTTCACATATGGAGTGAGATCATCCGTTTTATTATCAGTTGTGCTTTTGTCAGTAGTCCCTTCCTATTGTGGTCTCTAAACCATATGCATTTGCATTACTTGACCCATTTCAGGTATTTTATAAGTGTTTGGCAAGCAACAAATGCGACCATTTCTGCAGAGGCCAATACTATATACACCTATAGGAGTGAGCAACGGATGTCCCAAACTACGTTTATGGTATAGATAAACTCGGATTGGGAAAGAGCCGAGGTTGGGCAAGAGTTTCGCCGGTGGTCCAGTGACGTGCTGTTTTGACACACTGGGCAAATACGCCTTTTATCAGCAACCACCACACACACACACTAACCTTGAGACAACTATTTTCGGCACAAACAATACTTTAGTTGAACTTTTAAAGACTGGGAATTGAAACCTCTCCTTACATCAAAGTACAGGCTTTGCGACCCTGCCAAATCAATACTAGTCTTTCGCTAACGTTGGATAGCATTACATGCGGTGTTGGGGAGCTTGATAATTAATATTAACTAAACCACTAAAATACACCATAAAGAACGACTTTAGCTTGTTTTAAAAATCAACCCCACATAAATGCATAACAATGGTCAACACAGTACTTACAGGATGCCAGAACAGGTGGTACAGACGAAGGAACCCACTGTCATGTTGGCATAAGTCGGGCCGCGCTGGTCGCAATCAAAGCACTTCCTATTCGGGGGCTGGCTAGTCATTTCCCGGAGCATCTTAAGATGCGTCTCTTCTTGTTTTCGCTTCGCACTCGTCGCCATGGTTGAGAAAAGGGGCTGCTAAAAGGTGGAAGAAATTAATCCAGGGCTTCGCAGGGGATGTCTTGGCTCGACAGCGGTGGTTCAGACACCTTGCAGAGGTCTAGTGGGACAGACACGTTTCTTCTTCGTTGGTTTACAGGTGTACTAGACAGCTAACCGCAGCGTGACTGACACCTACTGGTGGGCAGCAATGACCACTAGACAACATTACATTGACGAATAGCAGTATAATAGTAAATACAATGTTTACCATCACACTGATTATGTTTTGTAGCAACGACTTAAGAGCATTTCCTCTTCCAAAAGGCACCATTTGGAGCTTTGGTCTCAACTATGACATGATCCTGTCAGTTCGTCACGATAAGAAAGTAATTTGCCTAGAATGTGGCACTGTTGAGGGTAGCAGGTGTCCACCCATTTGCCTTCCCACAATATAAATCAATCGTCTCCTGTTTTGGCTGAAGGAACTAGCAAGGCCCCACAGACAGTGGTTGCACTGTTCTCGCCAATGAGTCCCCGACTCTGCTCATCCTGTTTACTTGCACACTGGGAGTTGGCGTGGGCCGTGTTTATTAGGGCACACAAGGTTTTAAAACGGAAAACAAATATGAGAATGACCAATTGGACATGTCCAGTTAGTCTGTCCCCGTTTCGTTGCATTTTCTTCCGCTTGGTGCCTAATGAACATGACCCTGAGGTAGTCGCTGTCCCGAATCACTAATCGGTTTATGCTCTTATTGTTCGGAAGTTAAATAAGTGTATAGATCAGTTGATCTGCACAGCTCCATGCTCAGGTAGACCTTCATGGTCCCTTCAGTATGCTGGTCTGTAACGTCATATCGTTTGCATTTTCAATACTGATGCAATTCGCACGTGACAAAATATTTACACACTATGTCCGAGCCTAACCGAATGGCAAACACTTCCAGCTGATTGCGAGGAAACGTTATTCGGTCGACTACACTCGGTTACTGTTTACTTATTTTTGCATCACTTTGCAAATACAAACGAGAGAACCAACCGGCACCACAAAATGTCAGGTAAAGAACACTTTCCTGTGGATTTATCTCCACCTCTTACCGTCAAAAAGAACCAACAGTATGTACAACCGGTAAAGTGTAAATATGTTATTCAAAGACCACCATTGTAAATACAACCCATATTTATGCTTATTTATTTTATCTTGTGTCCTTTAACTATTTGTACATTGTATATATATTTATATATATAATATGACATTTGTAATGTCTTTACTGTTTTGAAACTTCTGTATGTGTAATGTTTACTGTTCATTTTTGTTGTTTTTCACCTTATATATTCACTTTGTATGTTGTCTACCTCACTTGCTTTGGCAATGTTAACACATGTTTCCCATGCCAATAAAGCCCTTGAATTGAATTGACTGGAGGAACCATGGTAACAGTCTAGGGCAGCCTCTTCACTGTCAGACAGCTGGGGTGGAATCATTAGTCCAAACAGTTGCAAAACGAGAGTTTCTATTGGACAAATTAAGTTATGACCTTCCCCATTTAATTCATTTTTCTTTTGTTTATGAAATGTTTTGTAACAGAATCGGCGATCGCCCCTGGTTAGTCAGGATGCATTTGCTTTACCGCCAGGCACCATCTGAGGACAGTGTCACTTGGACTCACTCTCTTTCCTTTGGCTGCGATGGAAGATTCAGCCGGCTACAAGGGGAGAGATACGACTGGTATATTTCAGACAACACAATGACTAAATACATACTAGAAATACACTGGCCGATTTAGGTGCGTCGTCACTTTCAATATTTGCCTGGATTCCAGTGTGTTAGGTGCCACAGCACTTTCAGTTTAGCCTGGTTTCCATTCTGTTTCTGCTTTAGCCAACCCGGTTATCTTGGAATATTATCTTGCCAAACAAAGCAATGTGTTAGGAAACCAGGCTACTCCCAGTTCAGTAGAGTTCACAAGGTTTTAAAATCATTATGAATCATTATGCATGCAACAGAGAAGTAAAACCTGTGCTCTTACTGGACAAGTTCAGGTAGTACCTTCACTCTATTTCAAAACGTTTTATCCTGTTTCGAGCCTACTGAACACAACCCAGAAGAAAACATGGTTTTCAACACTTTTTAACTGTATCAAGAAGAGAGACCGTCAATATAACCAAATACATGAAAGGTGATCCATCAAAAAGAAGGCATACCTACACTGATGAGGTTATAAACAACTGTGAAAATCGCTGTACAATTCATACTGTTCACATTAGCTGTTCTGGATATGATGGACCAATGTAAAAAGTTGATACAGTCTGGGGATCTCCAAAGCAATAAGTATAATGAAGCATTTGGCATCGATTAAATGCCTAATAAAGTTCTACATATAGCCATCTTTATGCAGGGCTCTGGGCCTTATGATGAGATATAGAGTTCAGCAGGTACTTCCACCGTAAAAAGGTGAGGTGACATTAAAATAATGAAGGCCTATGACCATGTGATGAAGGCCTGCTGGCCTGCTGGCTTTTCCGCGTTACGCAGAATAATTCCTCCATGCGGGGTTGTCTGCTCCGTCCTGCTGCCTTGTCGCCCTCCCTCTCCGCTCACAGGATTTCGCCATTCGACCGCGTATCCTTGTACTCCCTACATATCACATACATACGGAAGAATACAGTTTTACATTACTACCATGGACATAAAACATGCACTGCAAGATCCAGATGATTAGAGTTGTGCACACCAAGGGGGTCGCATGTAACCAACGTCTCAGTTTTAGCTTTTAGAGCACAACGAAGAAGATTACACGGACAGGGAGGACCTGATCCTAGATCAGCACTCTTGAGACGCTTGATACATTTTGACCCCTGGTCTAATTCCAAATGGGTGTTATACAGGACCAGAACAGTACTTGACGTGTTTATCATGGCACAGAACCTGAACCAGGGCCTCCTCATCCGGCTCAATCCAGGTCAGGGGGCTCGTCAGGGTGGTGTCTTGGTACTGCCAGAACAGTGGGACAGGGTGGTTCTGGAGGAGGAAGGGTTGGAGAGTGTTATTCTAGGTACAGTCCATGGACAGGGACATAGCATAGGTGTCACAAACTTCTGCCGAAGTCGAAGCCTCTCCTTGTTCGGGCGGTGCTCGGCGGTCGACGTCACCGGTCTTCTAGCCGTCATTGATCCATTTTTCATTTTCAATTGGTTTTGTCTTGTCTTCCTACACACCTGGTTTCAATCCCATTCATTACCTGTTGTGTATTTAACCCTCTGTTTCCCCTCTTGTCTTTGTCAGAGATAGTTTGTTATTCAGTGTTGTATTGAGTTTGTATTGGTGCACGACGGGTCCTCGTACCCACGTTGTTTATTGTTACATTTAGTGTTTGGAGAATGTTTTGTTTATTTGATATTAAATAACTACATTACACTCAGTTTGATTCTCCTGCGCCTGACTTCCCTGCCACCTATACACACACGACTCTGACAATAGGAGTGAAAAATCAAATGACTATTAGTTAATATATGTTCATCTTGTGAAGTGGGAACAAATTACATGTATTTCCTTTGTTTAATCCAGATTTATTAAAGACTTCTGCAAACACATTGACACAAATCTCCAAGTCATTTGTATTGTAGTAATATGAGCAGTGGTCAGGGAGGAAACTTACCTTTCTGTTGATGTTCAGTACTACGTTCTCTATAGTCCGGTGCTGCTGGATCAGAGTCAGCGCTCTCTTGGGGCCAAGGCCTGCAATCTTATCGCAGTAGTCACAGCCTGACAAGATACACAAGTCCACAAACTGACAGACATTAGGTTGATAAAGAGAAGGGGAGTATGGGAGCATTTTCAGAGTACAATAGTTGCGAGATCATACTTGAGAGACAAGTACATAATGATGTTGTATGTCTTACAATACAAGGACATAGTGTGCTTATATATACATGAAGCTTATGACCATGTAATGAAGGCCTATGACCATGTAATGAAGGTCTAGGACCATGCGATGAAGGCCTATAACCATGTAATGAAGGTCTAGGACCATGTAATGAAGCTTATGACCATGTAATGAAGGCCTCTGACCATGTGATGAAGGCTTATGACCATGTAATGAAGGCCTATAAACATGTAATGAAGGTCTAGGACCATGTAATGAAGGTCTAGGACCATGCGATGAAGGCCTATAACCAAGTAATGAAGGTCTAGGACCATGTAATGAAGGTCTAGGACCATGTAATGAAGGTCTAGGACCATGTGATGGAGGTCTAGGACCATGCGATGAAGGCCTATAACCATGTAATGAAGGCCTCTGACCATGTAATGAAGCTTATTACCATGTGATGAAGCTTATGACCATGTAATGAAGGCCTATGACTCATTCATTACAAAAGCTTTGGGTGGTCTTACCTCTTCATGTGTAATCTTCAGAATGTCAAGCAGCTTGGATAGAGAGTATTCAATTACTTCACTGTGGAGAGGAAGCATTCAACAGAGAAACGTGGCCATCAGTCATTTCAATAACTCAACCAATCAATTAAAATGTCATTTATATAGCCTTCTTTTACCATTACTTTGCCACAAAGTGCTTGGAAAGCCACTTGAACCTAAAGCTTTTTTCTATTGGAGAAGCTCACAGCAGTATAGACATGGTTATTGACTCAAAGGATGAGCTGGGGATTAGGACGTTGCCACCAAAGGGCAGTGTCCGTGTCTTCTGATGCCACCAAAGGGCAGTGTCCATGTCTTCTGATGCCACCAAAGGGCAGTGTCCATGTCTTCTGATGCCACCAAAGGGCAGTGTCCATGTCTTCTGATGCCACCAAAGGGCAGTGTCCATGTCTTCTGATGCCACCAAAGGGCAGTGTCCATGTCTTCTGATGCCACCAAAGGGCAGTGTCCATGTCTTCTGATGCCACCAAAGGGCAGTGTCCATGTCTTCTGATGCCACCAAAGGGCAGTGTCCACTTCTTCTGATGCCACCACGTCTACTGTTCCCCGTTTCACCAGGGGGGCTCCTCGCCATCCCCAAGAGCATTGAGAGCGTGAGTGAGTGAGTGTGAGAGAGGGGGAGGGAGACATGTCATGTCTTTGTGTGGTGGTTAGTGTGTGTTCAAGTCAACTGGGTGTGTTCAGGGTGTGTTCAGGGTTAGCATGCGACATAGAGGATTGGCACACTGACCTGGATGATGGACACACCCATAAGCTTCAGGAGCTCACATATCTGAGGACACACTACAGAGGCACAGAGAAACAGGTCAAAAGTCCAGTACAGGAAGACGGAAAACATGGGTGTATTCATTTAAACCAAGAATGAAGCACATAGTTGCAAGCAGTTGCAAAACATTCTGATATATATTTTATTGTTATTGTATGTTTTTGTTTTTTATATCATGTGTTGTACGAGGTTGGGAATTTAGTGGGGCCGCCAGGGGTATGTTTGGTATGGAAGGGGTTGTTAAGTAGGGTATTGTTATTTATCAATTGTATTGCCTTGATGTGATCCAATAAAAACAATTGTTCACAAAAAAACTTTTTTCAACGGCAACCGTTCACTCTAAACGGAAAACATTTTGCAATGAAAACGGGTTTCTATTGGACAAATGCAGGCATGTCGAGCCACATTCCATTCTGTTTGCTTCTGTTGGCTTCCGTTTGGTTCCTAGTAAACAGACCCCTGATATGCGCAGTGATTGAATTCCAAATGTTCTCTTAAGTGTTCCTGAACGACTGGGGGAGCTCTAGCCTGCAGCCTGTGCGCTCTTCTCCAGCTGGAACGAAACAGGGATTTTACGGGATGTGTCAGGAAATTATACCATAAATACTGTACTGCGCTACTTGTGAGGGTGCCATTTTGTGAGGTAGGTAGCTATGGTTTCGGCTGTAATTCTAAGAGTGCCACAAAACACAGCCCTTTTCTCCTCTGGAGGCTTCCCATCGAACACAAACACTGGCTTGATGTCATGCCCCAAGATGGTTAGCGTGCAAAAGAACATGCCTAGGGTGAGAAGATGGGAACATGGGCGAGAAGATGGGAACATGGGCGAGAAGATGGGAACATGGGCGAGAAGATGGGAACATGGGCGAGAAGATGGGAACATGGGCGAGAAGATGGGAACATGGGCGAGAAGATGGGAACATGGGCGAGAAGATGGGAACATGGGCGAGAAGATGGGAACATGGGCGAGAAGATGGGAACATGGGCGAGAAGATGGGACATGGGCGAGAAGATGGGAACATGGGTGAGAAGATGGGAACATGGGCGAGAAGATGGGAACATGGGCGAGAAGATGGGAACATGGGCGAGAAGATGGGAACATGGGCGAGAAGATGGGAACATGGGCGAGAAGATGGGAACATGGGCGAGAAGATGGGAACATGGGTTGGAAACAGGGCCCCTTAATTCAGAGTTAGTTGACACAGAATAGAAACACATCCCAATTGTCTAAAGTGACTCCCTCTTCATCTGGGCTACAGTCTTCATCTAGACTACAGTCTTCATCTGGGCTACAGTCTTCATCTGGGCTACAGTCTTCATCTGCACACTGAATTAACTGGACAAGTGAAAGTAAATAGCTGGCCGACAGCTGCCTTTCACCTGTCCTGTGATCTCAGATCAGTGCAGAGAAGAGGAAGCCACAGTGTTTTAATGTTATCAACTATGCCAATGGTTTGGTAAGCTGCTCAAGAAGTAAGAAATTACAGCTCACCTAGGATACTAAAGATGAAGATTGGGTACTGTAGTGAGGAACTGGTTCAGGTGTCCAACGCAAGGACCTTTCCTAAAATTGAAACAAACATGTTTTTATTTATTTCACCTTTATTTAACCAGGTAAGCTAGTTGAGAACAAGTTCTCATTTACAACTGCGACCTGGCCAAGATAAAGCAAAACAGTGCGACAGAAACAACAACACAGAGTTACACATGGAATAAACAAGCGTACAGTCAATAACACAATAGAAAAACAGTCTATATACAGTGTGTGCAAATGGCGTGCGGAGGGAAGGCAATAAATAGGCCACAGTAGCAAAGTAATTACAATTTAGCAGATTAACACTGGAGTGATAGATGAACATATGATGATGAGCAGATGAAGGTGTGTAATTAGGGATACTGGTATACAAAAGAGCAGCAAAGTAAAATAGAACAATTTGGGGATGAGGTAGGTAGATTGGGTGGGCTATTTACAGATGGTCAGAGGTAGCTGATGTTTAAAGTTAGTGAAGGAAATGTAAGTCTCTAGCTTCAGCGATCTTTGCAATTCGTTCCAGTCACTGGCAGCAGAGAACTGGAAGGAAAGGCGGCCAAAGGAGGTGTTGGCTTTGGGGATGACCAGTGAGATATACCTGCTGGAGAGCGTGCTACGGGGTGGGTGTTGTTATCATGACCAGTGAGCTGAGATAAGGCGGAGCTTTACCTAGCATAGACTTATAGATGACCTGGAGCCAGTGGGTCTGGCGACGAATATGTAGCGAGGGCCAGCCGACTAGAGCATACAGGTCACAGTGGTGGCTGGTATAAGGCTCTTTGGTAACAAAACGTGGCACTGTGATAGACTGCATCCGATTTGCTGAGTAGAGTATTGGAAGGACTGTATTAGTCAAATGTGTCAACTCAATGAGCAGCAAACCTGCAGATCATACATCCAACTAAGCCCATGTGTGCCCCATGCCAATAGATATGGGACATCTATTGGCTAACACTTGGCCAGCAAGCTAGTTTGCTACTTTTGAATAATGCCTTGTCTGGTAGCTTCAATGTTGGGGAGAAGACTAGTCAACTCTTGGGTGGGGCGCAAGGATGCTCCATAACATTACACATGTTAGGATGAGATGAATCACATATGGAGGAGGTCAAAGTTGATACTAGTAGTACAGATGAAAGGGGGAAATTCTAGTAGGAGCGAACTGCATGCTAGCTAGATAAACTCTCGGCTAACCGTTGTAAGCATGCACACTTACCCGTGTAATCGCAGATCTCTTTGTAAAAAATGGCACCAGGTGCGTTGCTACGCAACAAATATAAAGCCAACAACTTGATACACAGTTGTGTGTGAAATCTTTTTTTAAATCTTTTTTTATACTAATCTACCAATAGGGGGCAGAGGGTAGAGAACAAAAGATCATCATTTTCAACCGCACATCATTTATTACAGTAAAATATTTATACAATCCATTGATATTACAAGAAAATAGATAAATAAATGCACAAATACATGTTCAACTAAAGAAAATAAATACATACATAAAAATACATAAATAAATGTTCAACTAAAGAAAACAAAATAAAATAAAAAGGTTTTCAACTAAAGATGCCAATTTTGTGCAGCAAAAACAGCGCCTGATTAATACAGAACATACTCACATTTGTCGCAATGTTTCTTAGCTCATATATTCCACAAGATACATATTTAATCCTATAAAATATGAGTTCAAATTATTTTTTCCCACACTGGGCAATTACATCATACAGTGCTAAGGACCTCATTGGACGAGAATGAATAGACATTTAGACTGACGCTCCGCTTCCTGCCAACATCGAGGTAGGAGAGAAATAAATAGTCAACCCACACCATAAAATGGAGCAATGGTATGAATCCCTTCACACAGGACGTGCTAACTAAATGCTTACATTTGGGGAAATCTCAACACTGGTTTCCTTTGCCTGTATCCTCGTCATTTCATCAGCCTCACTGATTCAAGCAATCTGGATTGATGGGGACAGCCAAGACATATTTTTAACCAACAGATTAGGCAGTCGGAGTTGTCATAGATACCATCACCCTCCCCTTCCACAATTGAGTTTTGCTCCAGACAGGTGGGTCCACCCCAAAGTGATGACAGACACCCGTCTCGATCAATGTGAGAAGACTTGAAATATACAAGATGGCGATGTACACGTTGTTACTTCACGGATCATAAAAAGTATTTATTTGAATAACAGAGCATTTAAAACAAAACAAAATGTCATGGATCCCCTTGCACCCTGGACAAGGACATTTTATGAGACTCCTGTTTCTACAAATAGAGAATGAGGACAGTATCGCCAAACTAAGGTTGGTCTGAAATGTTCTCTGCTACACCAAAACAGTACCTAACCGGTAACTCCCAGTATATTACATAAAAACATTGTTTTAATTAAATCACATTATCTGGTGTTACAATCTGTAGATAGAATTGAGATATTTCTGGTTAAAATGACAGTGTAGGACCTGGTCATTGGGTTCCGTGCGGTTCTAACGCCGGAACCAGATCCAGGTATTGATGAGCCAGAACGCCACGGTGGCGGAGTAGAGAATCACCTCTCGCTTGGAGCGCTCCTTGTTCTCCTCCTCCAGTAGCTGGAGACGTCGGTTCAGCTTCACAATCTGAATAAGAAAAATTAATGTAGTGAATCAGTATGTTAAAAAAATTGATGATTCATCAGAACAGTTGATTCAGTCCATTTAAGTGAATGAAATGCAATTCAGTTTGGTGGATTTGAAAACTCCTTATAGAGACCATTTTAATCTTTCTTCATTGGGAGAGTGTCAATTCCACATAAATTCAGGACATCCCCAAAATGTCATTTCCTGAACTGAAATGGAATTGACACAATTTATACATGACATACATATCAGTGGTGGCTGGTGGCACTTTAAAAGGGGAGGACGGGCTCATAATAATGTCGAAGGAAATGAATGGAATGTGTTTGATACCTTTCCATTCACTATTATGAGCTATCCTCCCCTCACCAGCCTCCTCTGATACCCATTATGTGTTAGCTACAGTCATTCATTTTCTCAATATATAAATTGGAAGATAATCAATCATTTAATAAATATAATTGGATAGGAGGGCAACACAGGGTACAATGCTTTGACTACCTGTCGCCGTAGTGACGAGGCGTCCACTAAGCCTGAATCGTCAGGGGTCATGTCCATGTCGAGGGTCAAGTGACCAGCCCTACAGGAAACAAAAAGCAGAACATATTTATAATACAACAGGAATTAACATATATGGAAAAGTTACTGTTAAATTTACTGGCTGCAGTAAAATGTGTTTCCCCTCCTGATGGACTGGATTTTCCTTGGTTAGTAACCGTGTAAATACTCGGCTCAGAACATTTGAATGGTCTTTCAACTTTAAAAAAAAACACAGTTTTAGTGGCGCTAAACACGCCATCGCCACTCCGAGCTCAGCTTCATTATTGGCAGGGTAAGTACAGGCTTTGTGCCAATACAGCTGTATTTGAGCTAACAGAGGCGATCATGAGCCGTCTTATGCTTTTAAATCCATGACTGGGAGCGTGTAAGTGTACGCACGTAGGAAAAAGGGGGAAAAAAACAATATTTCAGGATGCAATATTGTGTGTGGCTGAGGAGATCAAGGGGGTCACCTGCGGTGGATGTCGACCTCCAGGACCTCGAGGACCTGCTGGTAGGCCCGGCGCGTGGTGCATTGGATATAGGACAACAACCCTCCAGCACTGTACTGTAGGTTCACCACGTCCTCAGGGGTACACAGTGGGGGACAGGCACGGAGAGGGGGGGCGACGGGGGACAGGGTTACACTGAGAGAGAGAAGAGGGGTGGGGGGAGTAAGAGAGATGGAGATAAGGGAGGGATGGAGAATTGAAAGAAGGTAGAGAGATAGACAGAGGAAGAGGCAAAGACATGTTTTTTTATTTCACCTTTATTTAACTAGGCAAGTCAGTTAAAGAACAAATTCTTATTTTCAATGATGGCCTGGGAACAGTGGGTTAACTGCCTTGTTCAGGGGCAGGATGACAGATTTTTACCTTGTCAGCTCAGACATTCGATCTTGCAAACCTTTCGGTTTCTAGTCTCACGCTCTAACCACTATGTCAAGGAATTGAGAGAGATGCAGAGAGAGAGGCATTTTATAGTCTCTCGCGACTAATCTCGGCAACGCAGAACCAAATCTGGGCTCCGGCCAACTACTCGATTTGGTTCGGCGAGGGGGAGGGGGTTAGAGCAGATCCTCTTTGGTAGCACCACAGTCTTCTGCAAGTCTGTGGGCCAAATATCCTCTCCCCTTTCTGGAACTCAAAAGATGCTAGGTGCATCCCGGCAAAATTAGGATGAGTCCAAAACCAGCACACTGGAAGAAATGTTGCACATTACCTATCAAATCCCACAGTCTCCGTGGAAAGACGTAACATTTGAATGAGATTCTTCCTGTGACAGATGACATTGAAATGTTAAAGGGGAAACTTTTGGTGATAAAGCCCCAGAGTCAGATGAACTCAACTTTACTTTTTAGTCATTTAGCAGACGCTCTTATCCAGAGCGACTTACAAGAGCAATTAGGGGTACGTGCCTTGCTCAAGGGCACATCAGCAGATTTTTCACCTAGTCGGTGAGGGGATTCGAACCAGCGATCCTTTCCAGCGGTAGTTTTTTACGAATCATGATCTCGCCGAAGTGGTGCTAAAAGTGGGAACAGGGAATCTAACCGGAAAATTATCTAATAAACACTGGTTACCTGCAAAATAGTCACATTAAAAATAATTGTCATATACTTCCACGGTGTTAGCATGCAGCATATACAAATATTGTAAAAATGGGGACTTTCAAGAAAGGATGGGGCTAGGAAGGGTCTTTGACAGTGGGGGTGCGTGGACTTGATTTGAAAGCCTTTTTGCCCCAAGAACCAAATTAAGTAGCTGGCCAGCACACACGCAAGATCTGATTCTGTGTGCTGAAATGAGGCATTTCATAACTACGAGAAAGAAAGTGATGAGTCTTCCAATGCTTCCCTCGCACCTGGACTGGTGCTTACCTTACGTGGGTTCTGTTGGCCGGGCCGCTCTGGCGGATGCTGGTGTTATCGCTCACTGTGCGCTCCCTCAGCAACCGAGAGTGGACCTGTGTATGGAGCACATCAGGGATGTATGATGGGATCGCTATATTTTCATTTTAGCCTTAGATTTGAAAGTGATAGGACTATTTCTGCCTAATTAGAAATGTAGTAACGGATAACCAGGAAGTAACTGACGACGACGGGGGGACGGGGGGGGGGCGGGGGGTCCTTAGAGTAAGATACCAAACATACAGTATGTGTTGGTCTACTTTTTATTACCACTTTTCTTTGGTCCAATTGGTAGTTACAGTCTTGTCTCATCGCTGCAACACAACCCAACCAAGCCGCACTGCTTCTTGACACAATGCCCACTTAACTCGGAAGCCAGCCGCACCAATGTGTCGGAGGAAACATCGTGCACCTGGCGACTGTGTCGGTGTGCACTGCGCCCGGCCCTCCACAAGAGTCTCTAGTGCGCGATGGGACAAGGACATCCCTGCCGGCCAATAATTCCCCTAACCCGGACAACGCTGGACCAATTGTGCGCCGCCCCATGGGTCATGGCCGGCTGCAACAGAGCCTGGACTCGAACTCAGAATCTCTAGTGGCACAGCTAGCACTGCGATGCAGTGCCTTAGACGACTACGCCACTCGGGAGGCCTGGGTTGGTCTACTTACCCGCTGATTAGTGTTAGCATCGTAGCGTGACTAACAATGAAAAACCGGACCCAGGTTAGCATGCTCCAAATAGTATGCTCCAACTAGAAAAGCTTTTTTTTTGTAGAACATTTAGAACCATTTATGGCTCTGTGTAGTTCTAATGACGTCACACCGTTGACACAAACTCACCCCCTGGTTGGCGTAGGCCTGTGGTGTGGGAGCCTGGTCCGTCTCCAGGGAGTCCAGGGAATGTTCGTTGAGGGTGAGGACGCGTGGGGGCGCCTTCATGTCCAGTAAATCCACAGGAGGAATGGACTGGATCAGGTCTAGGTCTCTGGGCCGGGAGTAACGGGAGTCCCCATCGTCCCCTGGAGATGGCGGAAGGAGGACAGTGTCATGTTCATTAGTCATCTAACGGAAGAAAACAGACTGAAACAGGGGAGGACTAGCTGGACTTGTCAGCACAATGACTCAACAGGGATTTGGACTGACCTACTGACAACCAGATGGCTCTCTCCAGGTTTCCCCACAGACAACCAGATGGCTCTCTCCAGGTTTCCCCACAGACAACCAGATGGCTCTCTCCAGGTTTCCCCACAGACAACCAGATGGCTCTCTCCAGGTTTCCCCACAGACAACCAGATGGCTCTCTCCAGGTTTCCCCACAGACAACCAGATGGCTCTGTCCAGGTTTCTCCACAAAACCACCCTGACAACCAGATGTCTCTGTCCAGAGAGCAGACACCGCTCACCTGCTATCACAATCCTCTCTGGTACATGTATCATGTAGACCAGGGGCTCCAAAACTTTTCCCCTCCTGCTTCACTTCCAGCATTGGGGAACATCCCGTGTCACCTCTATTCCCATACGCACAAGCATTGTTCATGACACAAACTGCTCACACCACTCATAGGTGTAAAGGTAGGTAGCATAGTGGTTAGAGCATTGGGCTAGTAGCCGGAAAGTTGCAAGATCGAATCCCCGAGCTGACAAGGTAAAAATCTGTCGTTCAGCCCCTGAACAAAGCAGTTAACCCACAGTTCCTAGGCAGTCATTGAAAATAAGAATTTGTTCTTAACTGACTTGCCAACTGTAGATAAATAAAGGTAAAAATAATAACATTTGGCACACGTGACTTTGATTTGATTCCCAAACCATCACAACTGGGTTGAGGTCGGGTGATTGCGGAGGCCAGGTCATCTGATGCAGCACTCCATCACTCTCCTTCTTGGTAAAATAGCCCTTACACAGCCTGGAGGTGTGTTGGGCTATTGTCCTGTTGAAAAACAAATGATAATCCCACTAAGCACAAACCAGATGGGATGGCGTATCGCTGCAGAATGATGTGGTAGCCATGCTGGTTAAGTGTGCCTTGAATTCTGAATAAATCACAGACGGTGTCACCAGTAAAGCACCCCCACACCATCACACCACCTCCTCCATGCTTCACAGTGGGAAATACACATGCAGAGATCGTCTCACAAAGACACGGCGGTTGGAACCAAAAATCTCCAATTTGGACTCCAGACTAAATGACAAATTTCCACCGGTCTAATATCCATTGCTTGTGTTTCTTGGCCCAAGCAAGTCTCTTCTTTTCATTGGCGTCCTTTAGTAGTGGTTCTTTGCAGCAATTCCATCATGGAGGCTGATTCACACAGCAACTGAACAGTTGATGTTGAGATGTCTTACTTCTACTCTGAAGCAATTATTTGGGCTGCAATTTCTGAGGCTTGTAACTCTAATGAACTTGTCCTCTGCGCAGCAGAGGTAACTCTGGGTCTTTCATTCCTGTGGCGGTCCTCATGAGAGTCAGTTTCAAATCAAATCGTATTGGTCACATACACATGGTTAGCAGATGTTAATGCGAGTGTAGCAAAATGATTGTGCTTTTAGTTCCAACCATGCAGTAATATCCAACAAGTGATCTAACAATTTCACAATTACCTTTTGCACACAAGTGCAAAGGAATGAATAAGTGTGTGTACATATATAAATATGGATGAGCGATGGCCGTGCTGCATAGGCAAGATGCAGTAGATGGTATAGAGTACAGTATATACATATGAGATGAGTGATGTAGGGTATGTAAACATTATATAAAGTGGTATTGTTTAAAGTGAGAGGTTATTACATCCAATTTTTTATTATTAAAGTGGCTCGAGATTTTAGTCAGTATGTTGGCAGGAGTCACTCAAGTAGGAAACAACATCTCCACCCCGCTGATCCTCAACACTGGGGCCCCACAAGGGTGCGTTCTCAGCCCTCTCCTGTACTCCCAGTTCACCCATGACTGCATGGCCATGCACGCCTCCAACTCAATCATCAAGTTTGCAGACAACACTACAGTGGTAGGCTTGATTACCAACAACGACGAGACACCCTACAGGGAGGAGGTGAGGGCCCTCGGAGTGTGGTGTCAGGCAAATAACCTCACACTCAACAAAACAAAGGAGATGATCGTGGACTTCAGGAAACAGCAGAGGGAGCACCCGCCTATCCACATCGACGGGACAGTAGTGGAGAAGGTGAAAAGTTTTAAGTTCCTCGGCGTACACATCACAGACAAACTGAAATGTTCCACCCTCACAGACAGCGTGGTGAAGAAGGCGCAACAGCGCCTCTTCAACCTCAGGAGGCTGAAGAAATGTGGCTTGTCACCGAAAACACTCACAAACTTCTACAGATGCACAATTGAGAGCATCCTGTCGGGCTGTATCACCGCCTGGTACGGCAACTGCTCCGACCACAATCGTAAGGCTCTCCAGAGGGTAGTGAGGTCTGAACAACGCATCACAAGGGGCAAACTACCTGCCCTCCAGGACACCTACACCACCCGATGTCACAGGAAGGCCAAAAAGATCATCAAGGACAACAACCACCCGAGCCACTGCCTGTTCACCCGGCTATCATCCAGAAGGCGGGGTCAGTACAGGTGCATAATTTTGATTTGTTTAACACTTTTTTGGTTACTACATGATTCCATATGTGTTATTACATAATGTTGATGTCTTGACTATTATTCTACAATGTAGAAAACAGTACAAATAAAGAAAACCCCTTGAAATCAGTAGGTGTTCTAAAACTTTTGACCGGTAGTGTAAATTAATCAAAATATAACTTTTTTTGGGGGGGGAGGGACCCTCCCCACAATTTGAGAACGACTGACGTAGACCACACACTGCTCACCTGCTATCACGATCCTCTCTGGTACATGCATCATGTGGGGGGCCAGGGGCTGAGACAGCAGCCCATGTTGGTTTTCGGGGGCCACTTTGAGTGTGTCGGGGATGCGCATGCGTTGGCTGATACCCTCGGTGTACTGCAGCTCATAATGGATCCGATTCATCTCTGCCTCTTCCGAAGAGGAAGAGGGGAAGGTTGCCACACTCATCCAGACTTGTAATAACAACAAAAGCCTCAATAATCAAACATTTAAAAATCGCTCATATGTTAACATTAGGTCAATGTATTTTGCCCTAAAAAACTGAATGCAATTTTCCATTTATATGCAATTTAACCAACTGTGTTGATAACAGGGTATTTGATATAGCATAATGATTTCATGGTTTTATTGCATTCTACACATTATTGACATTCTTGTGCATTCCTGAAATGTTTAATACCAACTCATAATCAAATAATGATGACTGCATTTCTAAGTTAAATGATCATGTAGGCTACCATTTATGTGGGCTAACTAACACAGTACTGTTTTTTGTACTTATGGTTATTAATAGCCTGATACCTCTGCTTAATCCAAAACAAGCATGGTTTTATTTATACTGAACAAAAATATACATGTAAAGGGTTGGTTCCGTGTTTCATGAGCTAAAACAAAAAATACCAGACATTTTTCCACATGCACAAAATTCTTATTTATCGCTGATTTTGTGCACACATGTGTTCACATCCCTGTTAGTGAACATTTCTCCTTTGCCAAGATAATTGATCCACCTGACAGGTGTGCAATATCAAGAAGATGATGATTCAACAGCATGATCATTACACAGGTACAATTTGTGCTGGGGACAATAAAAGGCCACTCTAAAATGTGCAGTTTTGTCACACAATACAATTCTACAGATGTCTCTGTTTTTGAGTGAGCTAACAATTGGCATGCTGACTGCAGGAATGTCCACCAGAGCTTCTGTCAGATAATTGAGTGTTAATTTCTCTACCATAAGCCACCTCCAATGTTGTTTAAGAGAATTTGGCAGTACGTCCACCGGCTTCACAACCGCAGACCACATGTAACCACGCCAGCCCAGGACCTCCACATCCGGCTTCTTCACCTGCGGGATCGTCTGAGACCAGCCACCCGGACAGCTGATGAAACTGTCTGAATAATTTCTGCACAAACTGTCTCAGGGAAGCTCATATTTTTTTATAAATGTTTTATTTTATTTAAACTTTATTTATCTGTGTGCTCTCCGTCCTCAGCAGGGTCTTGACCTGACTGCAGTTCGGCGTCATAACCGACTTCAGTGGGCAAATAACCACCTTCGAAGGCCACTATAGCACACTGGGGAAGTCTGCTCTTCACGGATGAATCCCAGGTTCAACTGTACCAGGCAGCTGGCAGACAGCGTGTATGGTGTCGTGTGGGTGAGCGGTTTACTGACGTTGTGAACCGAGAGTCTGATGGTGGTGGTGGGGTTATGGTATGGGCAGGCATAAACTACGGACAACGAGAACAATTGCATTTTATCAATGGCAATTTGAATGCACAGATATAACGTGACAAAATCCTGAGGCCCATTGTCGTGCCATTCATCCGCCACCATCACCATGTTTCAGCATGATAATGCACAGCCCCATGTCGCAAGGATCTGTACACAATTTATGGAAGCTGAAAATGTCCCAGTTATTCCATGGCCTGCATACTCACCTGACACCCATTGAGCATTTTTGGGATGCTCTGGATCGATGTGTACAACACAGTGCTCCAGTTCACGCCAATATCCAGCAACTTTGCACAGCCATTGAAGAGGAGTGGGACAACATTCCACAGGCCACAATCAACAGCCTGATCAACTCTATGCATGAGGCACATGGTGGTCACACCAGAAAATTACTGGTTTTCTGATCCACACCCCAACTTCTTTTTGAAAGGTATCTGTGACCAACAGATGCATTTCTGCATATATGAACTGTAACTAAAATTGTTGAAATTGTTGCATGTTGCGTTTATATTTTTGTGTAGTGTGGCTATGGAATTGTAAAACAATATGTGAGGGCTCCAGATCTGGTGTTATGGCTTAGTTAATGGAAAACTCCGCCACATTTTTCAACTGACCTGGTCTTGGCGATACTTTCTTTGTTCTCGATTTGGAAGAAAAGTGTATCTCATAAATGTCCCGGTCCAGATGCAAGTGGTTCTACAAAAAAATTAAATAATAATAATTCAGAAAGATGTTAAATCCATGTTTTGTACCACATGAGGGGGTTCCTTGTCATTTTAGCTGCCTGCACATCTAGCATTTCCCAGTATCTTTACAGGAACTAGTTGCTTCTGTGACACCCCCGTGGCCACATGTAGATGACAGCCATCACACAGCGCGACCAAAACAAAGATATGCACACATGCCAGATGCCATTTCTCACTAGTTAGGCCCCAGTGGCCTAACTGTTGTTTGTTTTCCTACTAATGGTAAATAATAGTCAGATACCTCATGCTTAAATCCTAAACAAACATGGACTGAAATTAGCTGGCAGTAATTGTTTTAACGTGCTATTCAGAATCCTTGGGACAACTCCCCTAAACGAAGTTGATAGTGCAAATGGTTAGGTAAGGGTTAATGTTCGTGTTTAGGACATGGACGTCCCAAGGATCCCAAGTAGCAATGCCCTTGGCTCAACTGCGTGGCTCAGACAGTGGATTACTTGACCATTACAGACAGTGAGCAATGACGCTGGAAAGCACCGTGTGGCTGTGATATTTGAGACTCGTATCAAACAATGACAACTAAGTGTGAAGATAATACTAATTCGTTAACATTTTCAGTCTACCCCCATATCAGGCTAGCTAGCTATTTGAAAGTCTGACCAGGTAACGTTAGCTATATTGTTTCGACGCTTTGCCAACAGGGCATTCAGTCCTCGGCTGACTGGATAATTGTAAAACAAGCCAGACGAAATGTTGTTGTTTTGTTGCTAACGGTAAACGTTAACAAAGGCGTGCATGAACAAAAACAATTATTGTCGCAAGTAACTATAGCTAGCTAACGTTAACTGGCTTGGAAGTTAGCTACATACATTTTCTCACGACGGTGAAGGCGAAATATTCAGACACTTACCCGTTGTATTTTTCTTCGTCGAAACTGCAGATTTCATAAGCTAAATGATAACATTTTAATTACAGTGTGTTTTATGTTCTCCTTGTGCTGCTTATCATCAACCAACCGCATTAACCTGTAGTAGTCGACACTACCGGGTAGGGGAGTACCACATGAACCTGTAGTAGTCCACACTACCAGGTAGGGGAGTACCACATGAACCTGTAGTAGTCCACACTACCAGGTAGGGGAGTACCGCATGAACCTGTAGTAGTCCACACTACCAGGTAGGGGAGTACCGCATGAACCTGTAGTAGTCCACACTACCAGGTAGGGGAGTACCACATGAACCTGTAGTAGTCCACACTACCAGGTAGGGGAGTACCACATGAACCTGTAGTAGTCCACACTACCAGGTAGGGGAGTACCACATGAACCTGTAGTAGTCCACACTACCAGGTAGGGAGTACCACATGAACCTGTAGTAGTCCACACTACCAGGTAGGGAGTACCACATGAACCTGTAGTAGTCCACACTACCAGGTAGGGAGTACCACATGAACCTGTAGTAGTCCACACTACCAGGTAGGGAGTACCACATGAACCTGTAGTAGTCCACACTACCAGGTAGGGGAGTACCGCATGAACCTGTAGTAGTCCACACTACCAGGTAGGGGAGTACCACATGAACCTGTAGTAGTCCACACTACCGGGTAGGGGAGTACCACATGAACCTGTAGTAGTCCACACTACCAGGTAGGGGAGTACCACATGAACCTGTAGTAGTCCACACTACCAGGTAGGGGAGTACCACATGAACCTGTAGTAGTCCACACTACCAGGTAGGGGAGTACCACATGAACCTGTAGTAGTCCACACTACCAGGTAGGGGAGTACCACATGAACCTGTAGTAGTCCACACTACCAGGTAGGGGAGTACCACATGAACCTGTAGTAGTCGACACTACCAGGTAGGGGAGTACCGCATGAACCTGTAGTAGTCCACACTACCAGGTAGGGGAGTACCACATGAACCTGTAGTAGTCCACACTACCAGGTAGGGGAGTACCACATGAACCTGTAGTAGTCCACACTACCAGGTAGGGGAGTACCGCATGAACCTGTAGTAGTCCACACTACCAGGTAGGGGAGTACCACATGAACCTGTAGTAGTCCACACTACCAGGTAGGGGAGTACCACATGAACCTGTAGTAGTCCACACTACCAGGTAGGGGAGTACCGCATGAACCTGTAGTAGTCCACACTACCAGGTAGGGGAGTACCACATGAACCTGTAGTAGTCCACACTACCGGGTAGGGGAGTACCACATGAACCTGTAGTAGTTGACACTACCAGGTAGGGGAGTACCACATGAACCTGTAGTAGTCCACACTACCAGGTAGGGGAGTACCACATGAACCTGTAGTAGTCCACACTACCAGGTAGGGGAGTACCGCATGAACCTGTAGTAGTCCACACTACCAGGTAGGGGAGTACCACATGAACCTGTAGTAGTCCACACTACCGGGTAGGGGAGTACCGCATGAACCTGTAGTAGTCCACACTACCGGGTAGGGGAGTACCACATGAACCTGTAGTAGTCCACACTACCAGGTAGGGGAGTACCACATGAACCTGTAATAGTCCACACTACCAGGTAGGGGAGTACCACATGAACCTGTAGTAGTCCACACTACCGGGTAGGGGAGTACCACATGAACCTGTAGTAGTCCACACTACCAGGTAGGGGAGTACCACATGAACCTGTAGTAGTCCACACTACCAGGTAGGGGAGTACCGCATGAACCTGTAGTAGTCCACACTACCAGGTAGGGGAGTACCGCATGAACCTGTAGTAGTCCACACTACCAGGTAGGGGAGTACCGCATGAACCTGTAGTAGTCCACACTACCGGGTAGGGGAGTACCACATGAACCTGTAGTAGTCCACACTACCAGGTAGGGGAGTACCACATGAACCTGTAATAGTCCACACTACCAGGTAGGGGAGTACCACATGAACCTGTAGTAGTCCACACTACCCGGTAGGGGAGTACCAGCTAGCTACGAAATGTTAGCATGTAGCTGTAGCGTCATTCATTCATTCATTGTAGTAGTAATGGCAAACCAATCATTGTATCAACGGTATAGTATCTTGCTATCTTCACATTCGCAGCTACAGATTGTTCAGACAGAAGCTACCATTAGTCAAAAGGTCAAAGTCTACAGTTTTCAACTCAAGATAACTTGCAAAGAGGCACGTTTTAGCACCATCTGCCACCTAGAACTGGAAGCAGACCAGTCTATATTAATGAAGCTTTCCTTTCTGTTTTGGCTTGATATCTACCCTTAATTGGCCCTGGGAACATAACATTTGGCTTGATATCTACTAGCAAATAATTATTGGGCTTGCACTCCGTACACTCTCGTAAAAAAAAAATCACACAAACTCACCATATAAATTTGCAACGCTGAATTGTTGAACAGCATTTTGCTGAAAAATATCTCCTCGTGAGAATTCTCCTCAGAATTAAGACAGGTGTCATTTGTATGTAGCAGTTCAGTTTGGAGTCAGTGTTTGCTGATTTAGGCCAACAGATGGCGCTTGATATCTGGGCTTTCAATTGAACTTGTTTTGGGTGTGAAACTACCTAGGTGGCCATATCTATCCATATCATTAATGCAGTGTATGGAAGGAGGGTTATCTGTTAAAAGCTAATGAATCGGAATGTGTGTAGGCTATGACAAGAAAGCGCTGAGCTCCAATTCACCAACCACCTGGGGCTTATGCAGTAAGTTCCCTGAGCGGCACAGCGGTCTAAGATACTGCATCTCACTACAGACCCTGGTTCGATTCCCCGGCTGTATCACAGCGGTCTAAGATACTGCATCTCACTACAGACCCTGGTTCCATTCCAGGCTGTATCACAACCGGCACGGTAACCACAGTGCATCTCCTAGTCAACACGGTAGCCACAGTGCATCTCCTAGTCAACACGGTAACCACAGTGCATCTCCTAGTCAACACGGTAACCACAGTGCATCTCCTAGTCAACACGGTAACCACAGTGCATCTCCTAGTCAACACGGTAGCCACAGTGCATCTCCTAGTCAACACGGTAACCACAGTGCATCTCCTAGTCAACACGGTAACCACAGTGCATTTCCTGGTCAACACGGTAACCACAGTGCATCTCCTAGTCAACACGGTAACCACAGGGCATCTTCTAGTCAACACGGTAACTACAGTGCATCTACTGGTCAACACGGTAACCACAGTGCATCTCTTCGTCAACACGGTAACCACAGTGCATCTCCTGGTCAACTCTTTAACCACAGTGCATCTCATAGTCAACACGGTAACCACAGTGCATCTCCTGGTCAACACGGTAACCACAGTGCATCTCCTGGTCAACACGGTAACCACAGTGCATCTCCTGGTCAACACGGTAACCACAGTGCATCTCCTAGTCAACACGGTAACCACAGTGCATCTCCTCGTCAACACGGTAACCACAGTGCAGCTCCTAGTCAACACGGTAACCACAGTGCATCTCCTAGTCAACACGGTAACCACAGTGCATCTCCTGGTCAACACGGTAACCACAGTGCATCTCCTGGTCAACACGGTAACAACAGTGCATCTCCTAGTCAACACGGTAACCACAGTGCATCTCCTCGTCAACACGGTAACCACAGTGCATCTCCTGGTCAACACGGTAACCACAGTGCATCTCCTCGTCAACACGGTAACCAGGAGGGGTGCAGCTCCTAGTCAACACGGTAACCACAGTGCATCTCCTAGTCAACATGGTAACCACAGTGCATCTCCTGGTCAACATGGTAACCACAGTGCATCTCCTGGTCAACACGGTAACAACAGTGCATCTCCTGGTCAACATGGTAACCACAGTGCATCTCCTGGTCAACACGGTAACCACAGTGCATCTCCTGGTCAACACGTTAACCACTGTGCATCTCCTGGTCAACACGTTAACCACTGTGCATCTCCTAGTCAACATGGTAACCACAGTGCATCTCCTGGTCAACACGGTAACCACAGTGCATCTCCTAGTCAACACGTTAACCACTGTGCATCTCCTAGTCAACATGGTAACCACAGTGCATCTCCTGGTCAACACGGTAACCACAGTGCATCTCCTAGTCAACACGTTAACCACTGTGCATCTCCTAGTCAACACGGTAACCACAGTGCATCTCCTGGTCAACACGGTAACAACAGTGCATCTCCTGGTCAACATGGTAACCACAGTGCATCTCCTCGTCAACACGGTAACCACAGTGCATCTCCTAGTCAACACGGTAACCACAGTGCATCTCCTGGTCAACTCTTTAACCACAGTGCATCTCCTGGTCAATACGGTAACCACTGTGCATCTCCTAGATAAAACACGGTAACCACAGTGCATCTCCTAGTCAACACGGTAACCACAGTGCATCTCCTAGTCAACACGGTAGCCACAGTGCATCTCCTAGTCAACACGGTAGCCACAGTGCATCTCCTAGTCAACACGGTAACCACAGTGCATCTCCTCGTCAACACGGTAACCACAGTGCATCTCCTGGTCAACTCTTTAACCACAGTGCATCTCCTGGTCAACACGGTAAACACAGTGCAGCTCCTGGTCAACTCTTTAACCACAGTGCATCTCCTGGTCAACACGGTAACCACAGTGCATCTCCTGGTCAACTCTTTAACCACAGTGCATCTCCTGGTCAACACGGTAACCACAGTGCATCTCCTGGTCAACACGGTAACCACAGTGCATCTCCTAGTCAACACGGTAACTACAGTGCATCTCCTGGTCAACACGGTAACCACAGTGCATCTCCTGGTCAACACGGTAACCACAGTGCATCTCCTAGTCAACACGGTAACCACAGTGCATCTCATAGTCAACACGGTAACCACAGTGCATCTCCTGGTCAACTCTTTAACCACAGTGCATCTCCTGGTCAACACGGTAACCATAGTTCCCCTCCGACATGTCCATCCGTTGACCACTGTGGGATGAGGAGGGTCTTCTGTCTGGGTCCAGCCCGTCTGCAGCCATGTATGGTGCTTTAGCCCATCAGTTATGGACCTCTGAAATGGGGATTTAGGGGCTTATGGGGGGGGTTAAATCCCCGGATTCAAGCCCCTAGCTGCCTGATTGAGGGATTACGATCCTTGACCCCCATTTTCACCTCTCCGTCTTGACTAATGAGAAGTGGGTGGTCGTTTTTCTGGTTGTGTCTCTACTTGACATCCCTGGGGGGGGAGGGAGGGGGAGAGGAGAGGTCGCTAAATGATTGCACTAGTGGTTAGTTGTTGGAGGGGTGGGGTGGGGGAGGAGGGGGGAGAGGAGAGGTTGATAAATGAGTGGTTTAGTTGTTGGAGGGGTGGGGGAGGAGGGAGGGAGAGGTCAGTAAATGAGTGGGCTAGTTGTTAGTTGTTGGAGTGATGGGAAGGAGGGAGGGAGAGGTCAGTAAATGAGTGGTTTAGTTGTTAGTTGTTGGAGGGGTGGGGGAGGAGGGTGGGAGTCCTCAGTAAATGAGTGGTTTAGTTGTTAGTTGTTGGAGGGGTGGGGGAGGAGGGAGGGAGAGGTCAGTAAATGAGTGGGCTAGTTGTTAGTTGTTGGAGGGGTGGGGGAGGAGGGAGGGAGAGGTCAGTAAATGAGTGGGCTAGTTGTTAGTTGTTGGAGGGGTGGGGGAGGAGGGAGGGAGAGGTCAGTAAATGAGTGGGCTAGTTGTTAGTTGTTGGAGGGATGGGAAGGAGGGAGGGAGAGGTCAGTAAATGAGTGGTTTAGTTGTTAGTTGTTGGAGGGCTGGGGGAGGAGGAAGGGAGAGGTCAGTAAATGAGTGGTTTAGTTGTTAGTTGTTGGAGGGTGGGGGAGGAGGGAGGGAGAGGTCAGTAAATGAGTGGGCTAGTTGTTAGTTGTTGGAGGGTGGTGGGGGGAGGAGGGAGGGAGAGGTCAGTAAATGAGTGGGCTAGTTGTTAGTTGTTGGAGGGGTGGGGGAGGAGGGAGGGAGAGGTCAGTAAATGAGTGGTTTAGTTGTTATTTGTTGGAGGGGTGGGGGAGGAGGGAGGGAGAGGTCAGTAAATGAGTGGTTTAGTTGGTAGTTGTTGGAGGGGGGGGGGGGAGGGAGGGAGAGGTCAGTAAATGAGTGGTTTAGTTGTTATTTGTTGGAGGGGTGGGGGAGGAGGGAGGGAGAGGTCAGTAAATGAGTGGTTTAGTTGTTAGTTGTTGGAGGGGTGGGGGAGGAGGGAGGGAGAGGTCAGTAAATGAGTGGGCTAGTTGTTAGTTGTTGGAGGGGTGGGGGTTCGGAGGGAGGGAGAGGTCAGTAAATGAGTGGTTTAGTTGTTAGTTGTTGGAGGGGTGGGGGAGGAGGGAGGGAGAGATCAGTAAATGAGTGGTTTAGTTGTTAGTTGTTGGAGGGGTGGGGGGGAGGGAGAGGTCAGTAAATGAGTGGTTTAGTAGTTAGTTGTTGGAGGGGTGGGGGAGGAGGGAGGGAGAGGTCAGTAAATGAGTGGGCTAGTTGTTAGTTGTTGGAGGGGTGGGGGAGGAGGAAGGGAGAGGTCAGTAAATGAGTGGTTTAGTTGTTAGTTGTTGGAGGGGTGGGGGAGGAGGAAGGGAGAGGTCAGTAAATGAGTGGGCTAGTTGTTAGTTGTTGGAGGGGGGGAGCACCATATCATTTTGATGCACAGCATGTGTGTGTGCACAGCATGTGTGTGTGAGAATGAGGTCAACTTTGTGCCTATGTGAATTAATTGGAAATATGTGTGTGTGTGTGTGTGTGTGTGTGTGTGTGTGTGTGTGTGTGTGTGTGTGTGTGTGTGTGTGTGTGTGTGTGTGTGTGTGTGTGTGTGTGTGTGTGTGTGTGTGTGTGTGTGTGTGTGTGTGTGTGTGTGTGTCTGGGTGTGTGTGTGTCTGGGTGTGTGTGTGTGTCTGTGTTCCGGTATGTCAGGTATCACATGTCCAGTGGTGGAAAAATAACCAATTGTCATTCTTGAGTAAAAGTATAGATACCTTAACAGAACGTTACTCCAGTAAAAGTGGAAGTCACCCAGTAAAATACACACTCCAACACTCAGACATCATTTACACGTAGCCAGGGGCACACTCCAACACTCAGACATCATTTACACGTAGCTAGGGGCACAGTCCAACACTCAGACATCATTTACACGTAGCTAGGGGCACAGTCCAACACTCAGACATCATTTACACGTAGCCAGGGACACACTCCAACACTCAGACATCATTTACACGTAGCCAGGGACACACTCCAACACTCAGACATCATTTACACGTAGCCAGGGACACACTCCAACACTCAGACATCATTTGGAAAAGATGCATTTGTGTTTAGAGTCCTCCAGATCAGAGACAGTAGGGATGACCAGGGATGTTCTCTGTTTAGAGAGTCCTCCAGATCAGAGACAGTAGGGATGACCAGGGATGTTCTCTGTTTAGAGAGTCCTCCAGATCAGAGACAGTAGGGATGACCAGGGATGTTCTCTGTTTAGAGAGTCCTCCAGATCAGAGACAGTAGGGATGACCAGGGATGTTCTCTGTTTAGAGAGTCCTCCAGATCAGAGACAGTAGGGATGACCAGGGATGTTCTCTGTTTAGAGAGTCCTCCAGATCAGAGACAGTAGGGATGACCGGGGATGTTCTCTGTTTAGTGAGTCCTCCAGATCAGAGACAGTAGGGATGACCAGGGATGTTCTCTGTTTAGAGAGTCCTCCAGATCAGAGACAGTAGGGATGACCAGGGATGTTCTCTTGATAAGTGAATGAATTTGACCTGTCCTGCTAAGCATTCAAAATGTAACGAGTACTTTTGGGTGTCAGGGAAAAAAATTTAGAGGGTAAAAAGTATGTTATTTTCTTTAGGAATGTAGTGAAGTAAAAAGCAAAAGTTTCCCAAAATATAAATAGTAAATAGTAAACCCCCCAAAATGGCTTAAGTTGTACTTTAAAGTATTTTTTACTTAAGTACTTTACACCACTGCATCTGTCAGGTGCTTCTGCTCCACTTTAGTATGTGTGTGTTCCGGTTGGTGTGTGTGTGTTCCGGTTGGTGTGTGTGTGAGTGTTCCGGTTTGTGTGTGTTCCGGTTTGTATGTGTTCCGGTTGGTGTGTGTGTGAGTGTTCCGGTTTGTGTGTGTTCCGGTTGGTGTGTGTGTGAGTGTTCCGGTTTGTGTGTGTTCCGGTTGGTGTGTGTGAGTGTTCCGGTTTGTGTGTGTTCCGGTTGGTGTGTGTGAGTGTTCCGGTTTGTGTGTGTTCCGGTTGGTGTGTGTGTGAGTGTTCCGGTTTGTGTGTGTGTGTTCCGGTTTGTGTGTGTTCCGGTTGGTGTGTGTGTGAGTGTTCCGGTTTGTGTGTGTTCCGGTTGGTGTGTGTGTGAGTGTTCCGGTTTGTGTGTGTTCCGGTTGGTGTGTGTGTGAGTGTTCGGTTGTGTGTTGTTCCGGTTGTGTGTGTTCCGGTTGGTGTGTGTGTGAGTGTTCCGGTTTGTGTGTGTTCGGTTGGTGTGTGTGTGAGTGTTCCGGTTTGTGTGTGTTCGGGTTGGTGTGTGTGTGTGTGTTCCGGTTTGTGTGTGTGTGTTCCGGTTTGTGTGTGTTCCGGTTGGTGTGTGTGTGAGTGTTCCGGTTTGTGTGTGTGTTCCGGTTTGTGTGTGTGTGTGTTCCGGTTTGTGTGTGTTCCGGTTTGTGTGTGTGTGAGTGTTCCGGTTTGTGTGTGTGTGTTCCGGTTTGTGTGTGTTCCGGTTTGTGTGTGTGTGTGTGTTCCGGTTTGTGTGTGTGTGTTCCGGTTTGTGTGTGTGTGTTCCGGTTTATGTGTGTGTGTGTGTTCCGGTGGTGTGTGTGTGAGTGTTCCGGTTTGTGTGTGTGTGTTCCGGTTTGTATGTGTTCCGGTTTGTGTGTGTGTGAGTGTTCCGGTTTGTGTGTGTTCCGGTTTGTATGTGTTCCGGTTGGTGTGTGTGTGAGTGTTCTGGTTTGTGTGTGTTCCGGTTGGTGTGTGTGTGAGTGTTCCGGTTTGTGTGTGTTCCGGTTGGTGTGTGTGTGAGTGTTCCGGTTTGTGTGTGTTCCGGTTGGTGTGTGTGTGAGTGTTCCGGTTTGTGTGTGTTCCGGTTGGTGTGTGTGTGAGTGTTCCGGTTTGTGTGTGTTCCGGTTGGTGTGTGTGTGAGTGTTCCGGTTTGTGTGTGTGTGTTCCGGTTTGTGTGTGTTCCGGTTTGTGTGTGTTCCGGTTTGTGTGTGTTCCGGTTGGTGTGTGTGTGTGTGTGTTCCGGTATGTCAGGTGTCCGTGTACATGGGGTGGAAATAAGCTGCGCTGATCCTTTAATGAGAATCTGACATCTTCAACATGAACATCTTCAACTCCTCATCCTCACCTGAACACTGTCTATATGTGGAGAGAAAAGCAGCCTTTCCTATCAGACAGACGTTCTGTGTTCTCCTACACACAAACAAACTATTGACACTAGTTATGAAGCTTCATTGTAAAGAATCAACAGCCTGACACGTCAGTAGGTTTCCACTACATTTCAATGGTCTTGTGTACAGTACCTTAAATGTACATGCAAGTTGATGTTGACGTGTGATGACTGATCCAAATTATTTTGCTTCATTCGTTCTTTTGTTATTGACTGGCTAATAGCCACATCATTTGCCAATTAGCAGATCAATATTAGTTTAAATCATTACGTGCTTGGCTGAACTGTAAAAACACTAGAGTACTGTAAATTCAATATTGGGACACCCCTGATTAGTTGTCCTAATGAGGTCTACTGTAAATCAATGACCCAAATCAACAATGTGCAATGCTTACCTCCTATAACTTAAATCTACACTTCTGTAAGTACATGAACATCCTTGAAGGAGCACTCCTCAATTTCTATTCCTCGATTTTGGTAGGGCGGTAGTGACAACAGAATTCACATAGCCTACCTCAGTGGCAGTTACGCCGACCAAAACCCTGACCTCAGTTTACAGTACAAACAGTTCATTGTTAGGGGCTCAGTGTAGGCAGAAACATAGATTGAGGAGTGCTCCTTTAAACCAGGACTACGTTATTCACGTTTTTCATATCTCAAAACACAGTAGCATCATAAAATCCTCTGTGAACTGTTGTGTGCTGCAACACTGACATCTGGAAGTAGTTGTCTTTTGACCCCTGACCCCCAGAATCAATTGAGTTGCACTAATAGAGTTACACAAAACAGACTGTTCTCTTTAGGCTGCGTGCATTGACCTTCGATCCTAACCCTCTGTCAGTCAGTAAACGGTCCCTTTTGAGGCGCTGTATGTAACGGATGTGAAACGGCTAGCTTAGTTAGCGGTGTGCGCTAAATAGCGTTTCAATCGGTTACGTCACTTGCTCTGAGACCTTGAAGTAGTAGTTCCCCTTGCTCTGCAAAAGCCGCAGCTCTTGTGGAGCGATGGGTAACGATGCTTCGTGGATGACTGTTGTTGACGTGTGCAGAAGGTCCCTGGTTCACGCCCGGGTATGGGCGAGGGGACGGTTTTTGGCTGGCTTTGTGTCTGTCCAGTCAACCACGTCGCCCACAGAGGCTGATATTTCCTTTACAGTCTCTGCACTGACTGCCTGTGAGTTTTAAAATTCTTCTTTGGTTTTTAAATGAATCCACGATTGTGCACCCTAATTCATGTCAGACATGCTTTTAAGTTATGTTCCCACTCGGTCCCTCCGGTCCTCTGTCACTGGCCTTTTAACTATCCCAAAGCCTGGGACCAAGAGGCATGGAGAGGCAGCCTTTAGTTACTATGCCCCCAGCCCTCTGCCAGAGAACCTGAGGGGACCAAGAGGCATGGAGAGGCAGCCTTTAGTTACTATGCCCCCAGCCCTCTGCCAGAGAACCTGAGGGGACCAAGAGGCATGGAGAGGCAGCCTTTAGTTACTATGCCCCCAGCCCTCTGCCAGAGAACCTGAGGGGACCAAGAGGCATGGAGAGGCAGCCTTTAGTTACTATGCCCCCAGCCCTCTGCCAGAGAACCTGAGGGGACCAAGAGGCATGGAGAGGAAGCTTTTAGTTACTATGCCCCCAGCCCTCTGGCAGAGAACCTGAGGGGACCAAGAGGCATGGAGAGGCAGCCTTTAGTTACTATGCCCCCAGCCCTCTGCCAAAGAACCTGAGGGGACCAAGAGGCATGGAGAGGCAGCCTTTAGTTACTATGCCCCCAGCCCTCTGCCAGAGAACCTGAGGGGACCAAGAGGCATGGAGAGGCAGCCTTTAGTTACTATGCCCCCAGCCCTCTGCCAGAGAACCTGAGGGGACCAAGAGGCATGGAGAGGCAGCCTTTAGTTACTATGCCCCCAGCCCTCTGCCAGAGAACCTGAGGGGACCAAGAGGCATGGAGAGGCAGCCTTTAGTTACTATGCCCCCAGCCCTCTGCCAGAGAACCTGAGGGGACCAAGAGGCATGGAGAGGCAGCCTTTAGTTACTATTACTATGCCCCCAGCCCTCTGCCAGAGAACCTGAGGGGACCAAGAGGCATGGAGAGGCAGCCTTTAGTTACTATGCCCCCAGCCCTCTGCCAGAGAACCTGAGGGGACCAAGAGGCATGGAGAGGCAGCCTTTAGTTACTATGCCCCCATCCCTCTGCCAGAGAACCTGAGGGGACCAAGAGGCATGGAGAGGCAGCATTTAGTTACTATGCCCCCAGCCCTCTGCCAGAGAACCTGAGGGGACCAAGAGGCATGGAGAGGCAGCCAAGAGGCATTTTAGTTACTATGCCCCCAGCCCTCTGCCAGAGAACCTGAGGGGACCAAGAGGCATGGAGAGGCAGCCTTTAGTTACTATGCCCCCAGCCCTCTGCCAGAGAACCTGAGGGGACCAAGAGGCATGGAGAGGCAGCCTTTAGTTACTATGCCCCCAGCCCTCTGCCAGAGAACCTGAGGGGACCAAGAGGCATGGAGAGGCAGCCTTTAGTTACTATGCCCCCAGCCCTCTGCCAGAGAACCTGAGGGGACCAAGAGGCATGGAGAGGCAGCCTTTAGTTACTATGCCCCCAGCCCTCTGCCAGAGAACCTGAGGGGACCAAGAGGCATGGAGAGGCAGCCTTTAGTTACTATGCCCCCAGCCCTCTGCCAGAGAACCTGAGGGGACCAAGAGGCATGGAGAGGCAGCCTTTAGTTACTATGCCCCCAGCCCTCTGCCAGAGAACCTGAGGGGACCAAGAGGCATGGAGAGGCAGCCTTTAGTTACTATGCCCCCAGCCCTCTGCCAGAGAACCTGAGGGGACCAAGAGGCATGGAGAGGCAGCCTTTAGTTACTATGCCCCCAGCCCTCTGCCAGAGAACCAAGAGGCATGGAGGGGCAGCCAAGACTATGCCCCCAGCCCTCTGCCAGAGAACCTGGGGGACCAAGAGGCATGGAGAGGCAGCCTTTAGTTACTATGCCCCCAGCCCTCTGCCAGAGAACCTGAGGGGACCAAGAGGCATGGAGAGGCAGCCTTTAGTTACTATGCCCCCAGCCCTCTGCCAGAGAACCTGAGGGGACCAAGAGGCATGGAGAGGCAGCCTTTAGTTACTATGCCCCCAGCCCTCTGCCAGAGAACCTGAGGGGACCAAGAGGCATGGAGAGGCAGCCTTTAGTTACTATGCCCCCAGCCCTCTGCCCAGAGAACCTGAGGGGACCAAGAGGCATGGAGAGGCAGCCTTTAGTTACTATGCCCCCAGCCCTCTGCCAGAGAACCTGAGGGGACCAAGAGGCATGGAGAGGCAGCCTTTAGTTACTATGCCCCCAGCCCTCTGCCAGAGAACCTGAGGGGACCAAGAGGCATGGAGAGGCAGCCTTTAGTTACTATTCCCCCCCTCTGCCAGCCCTCTGCCAGAGAACCTGAGGGGACCAAGAGGCATGGAGAGGCAGCCTTTAGTTACTATGCCCCCAGCCCTCTGCCAGAGAACCTGAGGGGACCAAGAGGCATGGAGAGGCAGCCTTTAGTTACTATGCCCCCAGCCCTCTGCCAGAGAACCTGAGGGGACCAAGAGGCATGGAGAGGCAGCCTTTAGTTACTATGCCCCCAGCCCTCTGCCAAGAGAACCTGAGGGGACCAAGAGGCATGGAGAGGCAGCCTTTAGTTACTATGCCCCCAGCCCTCTGCCAGAGAACCTGAGGGGACCAAGAGGCATGGAGAGGCAGCCTTTAGTTACTATGCCCCCAGCCCTCTGCCAGAGAACCTGAGGGGACCAAGAGGCATGGAGAGGCAGCCTTTAGTTACTATGCCCCCAGCCCTCTGCCAGAGAACCTGAGGGGACCAAGAGGCATGGAGAGGCAGCCTTTAGTTACTATGCCCCCAGCCCTCTGCCAGAGAACCTGAGGGGACCAAGAGGCATGGAGAGGCAGCCTTTAGTTACTATGCCCCCAGCCCTCTGCCAGAGAGAACCTGAGGGGACCAAGAGGCATGGAGAGGCAGCCTTTTGTTACTATGCCCCCAGCCCTCTGCCAGAGAACCTGAGGGGACCAAGAGGCATGGAGAGGCAGCCTTTAGTTACTATGCCCCCAGCCCTCTGCCAGAGAACCTGAGGGGACCAAGAGGCATGGAGAGGCAGCCTTTAGTTACTATGCCCCCAGCCCTCTGCCAGAGAACCTGAGGGGGACCAAGAGGCATGGAGAGGCAGCCTTTAGTTACTATGCCCCCAGCCCTCTGCCAGAGAACCTGAGGGGACCAAGAGGCATGGAGAGGCAGCCTTTAGTTACTATGCCCCCAGCCCTCTGCCAGAGAACCTGAGGGGACCAAGAGGCATGGAGTGGCAGCCTTTAGTTACTATGCCCCCAGCCCTCTGCCAGAGAACCTGAGGGGACCAAGAGGCATGGAGAGGCAGCCTTTAGTTACTATGCCCCCAGCCCTCTGCCAGAGAACCTGAGGGGACCAAGAGGCATGGAGAGGCAGCCTTTAGTTACTATGCCCCCAGCCCTCTGCCAGAGAACCTGAGGGGACCAAGAGGCATGGAGAGGCAGCCTTTAGTTACTATGCCCCCAGCCCTCTGCCAGAGAACCTGAGGGGACCAAGAGGCATGGAGAGGCAGCCTTTAGTTACTATGCCCCCAGCCCCCAGCCCTCTGCCAGAGAACCTGAGGGGACCAAGAGGCATGGAGAGGCAGCCTTTAGTTACTATGCCCCCAGCCCTCTGCCAGAGAACCTGAGGGGACCAAGAGGCATGGAGAGGCAGCCTTTAGTTACTATGCCCCCAGCCCTCTGCCAGAGAACCTGAGGGGACCAAGAGGCATGGAGAGGCAGCCTTTAGTTACTATGCCCCCAGCCCTCTGCCAGAGAACCTGAGGGGACCAAGAGGCATGGAGAGGCAGCCTTTAGTTACTATGCCCCCAGCCCTCTGCCAGAGAACCTGAGGGGACCAAGAGGCATGGAGAGGCAGCCTTTAGTTACTATGCCCCCAGCCCTCTGCCAGAGAACCTGAGGGGACCAAGAGGCATGGAGAGGCAGCCTTTAGTTACTATGCCCCCAGCCCTCTGCCAGAGAACCTGAGGGGACCAAGAGGCATGGAGAGGCAGCCTTTAGTTACTATGCCCCCAGCCCTCTGCCAGAGAACCTGAGGGGACCAAGAGGCATGGAGAGGCAGCCTTTAGTTACTATGCCCCCAGCCCTCTGCCAGAGAACCTGAGGGGACCAAGACATGGAGAGGCAATGCCCCCAGCCCTCTGCCAGAGAACCTGAGGGGACCAAGAGGCATGGAGAGGCAGCCTTTAGTTACTATGCCCCCAGCCCTCTGCCAGAGAACCTGAGGGGACCAAGAGGCATGGAGAGGCAGCCTTTAGTTACTATGCCCCCAGCCTTCTGCCAGAGAACCTGAGGGGGGCTGAAACTGTGGACATACTTTGGCTTTGCTTTTCCTTTGGGTACTTTTTAGTCATTCAGTTTTTGTTATTCTTTAGTTTATCATCTTATGGTTGTTGTGTAGCGTTGGTCAATTAGGTGAGGCAGGTAGCCTAGTGGTTAGAGTGACTGGCTAATCTGCCAATTAGCAGATCAATATTAGTTACTGAAAGGTTGCAAGATTGAATCTCTGAGCTGACAAGGTAAAAATCTGTAGTTCTGCTCCTGAACAAGGCAGAAAATAAGAAATTGTTCTTAACTTAGTTAAATAAAGTTAAAGAAATATTCAACAGATGATCAGGTCTATATAATTATCAAACTTATATATATTTGTAGTAGAAAGGAAACACAGACTCTATGTTTAAGTATTAAAAGTCTCCTTTAGTAATACAATTGTAGGCAGAAGTTGGTACAGAGTACAGTATATGATAGCTCTCCACAGGTTCTGCAAAGTGTCTAAGACATCCTGTAACTTATAGCCTCCCCAGTCCTCCGTGCCTGGGTTTCCCTGGCAACAACATGTTAATAAATCTAACCTCCCCCTGACAACAGCAACCATCTTGTCAGCAATTAAAAGCTCAGAAGTGGGTTTGACCGAAACTTGACCTTTCATCACAAGTATAGGGTCATAACAAGGTGAACGAGTCTAAGCATCTTCTGACAGGTGGCTGTTTTCATCAGGCCTGCTGCAGCCTTGTGTTCTCGGGAAACCAGTCATATTCTCAGAACCTCAGACGGCCACGGTGGGGCCCAGACAGGAGGAGTCTGAGCGTAGGTGGTTTCAGCCTTCTGATAGTGTCTGAAGGGCACAACACTCAAAACAGGTGTTAACACACACACAAACAGAGGTTTCCTGAAGAGGAGACCTTACAGTTTACCATAACACAATGTATAAACCCTTTAAAAGTTGCGAGGCCTTGGTAAATTCCTTCAGTAGTAAATATTTCAGTTTCTTTATTTTAATTGTTTTTTATTCGTTTTTTTTCCTGTGAAGCACATTGCGTTGCCTTCCATGTCTGAAATGTGCTGTATAAATAAAGCTTGATTTGATTACATCCACTAGTAGTAATACGAGTCTGGAACTATAGGATGTTATTTACAAATTATGTGTTGAGAGTACTTAGCCCTCAAATATGACTGCTTTCTTAGTAGTACTGGGTACTGAACCATATTGTAGTACTGGGTACTGAACCATACTGTAGTACTGGGTACTGAACCATACTGTAGTATTTGGGTACTGAACCATATTGTAGTACTGGGTACTGAACCATACTGTAGTACTGGGTACTGAACCATACTGTAGTATTTGGGTACTGAACCATACTGTAGTACTGGGTAACTGAACCATACTGTAGTACTGGGTACTGAACCATACTGTAGGTAGTACTGGGTATTGAACCATACTGTAATACTGGGTACTGAACCATACTGTAATACTGGGTACTGAACAATACTGTAATACTGGGTACTGAACCATACTGTAATACTGGGTACTGAACCATACTGTAATACTGGGTACTGAACCATACTGTATTACTGGGTACTGAACCATACTGTAGTATTTGGGTACTGAACCATACTGTAGTAATGGGTACTGAACCATACTGTAGTACTGGGTACTGAACCATACTGTAGTAATTGGGTACTGAACCATACTGTAGTATTTGGGTACTGAACCATACTGTAATACTGGGTACTGAACCATACTGTAGTACTGGGTACTGAACCATACTGTAGTATTTGGGTACTGAACCATACTGTAGTACTGGGTACTGAACCATACTGTAGTACTGGGTACTGAACCATACTGTAGTAATTGGGTACTGAACCATACTGTAGTATTTGGGTACTGAACCATACTGTAGTATTTGGGTACTGAACCATACTGTAGTACTGGGTACTGAACCATACTGTAGTACTGGGTACTGAACCATACTGTAGTATTTGGGTACTGAACCATACTGTAGTATTTGGGTACTGAACCATACTGTAGTATTTGGGTACTGAACCATACTGTACCTACAAAAGCTAGTCGCTATATACACATCTTTCCACATTTACTCTGGCTCCTTTTTGTAGGGCTAAAAGGGTACTAAAACTAAACTAACTCTCAACTGCTGATTTACTTTCTCATGTTCTGTATAGATCTTTAACATGTAAACTAGGGTGGCAGGTAGCCTAGTGGTTTGAGTGTTGGGCCAGTAACACCTATAAGTAGCCTACTAAGAAAGCAGCCAAAAGGTTGTTGGATCGAGTCCCCGAGCTGACAAGATGAAAATTGGTCGTTCTGCCCCTGAACAAGGCAGTTAACCCACTGTTCCCCGGGTGCTGAAGACGTGGATGTCGATTAAGGCAGCCCCCCCGCACCTCTCTGATTCAGAGGGGTTGGGTTAAATGCGGAAGTCACATTTCAGTTGAATGCATTCAGTTGTACAACTGACTAGGTATCCCCCCAATTCCCTATAACTAACTCAATTGACACTGATCTCTAACTCACGATTGTGACATTTAACCTTGACTCTTTCTCTCCTCCACTGCCCCCTACCTGCTCTGCCGTCCCTAATTCACTGCTAATCCAACCTAAATTCCACCACCGCCTGCTTCTGTCAACTCATTTTTGGTCCCAACACAGACCGAGGGAGGGGAAGAGGGGGAAAGTTAGGGGAGGGGCGAAAGGTAGGCTTGATGAAAACAACAGATCGCTACTCCCCTAATCCCTTTGTGTCCTCAGTGTTAATCCAGCCGTACAAACCCCTCATACCCACGCCTCGTACCCAACCCTCCCAGCACACAAACAACTAGATAGTATTCCCTTCAGGAAATAAATGTTGGATAGTCATACTGTAAACACAGAGCTTGCAGCAGTAGCATCCCATAACAAACACACAACAACACTAACTCTAACTGCTTTGGGTACATTCGTCTGTGTTGCCCCAGGGATGTTTCAGCGTTAACATCAATTATTTTTTGTGTGCAGTGTGCTTAAATTGTTGCATGGGGGGTGATGCTGTGTTCTGCAATGCTTTCTGAAATGTTGTCTATGTGCATTCGTTGTTTTTGTTGCATTTGTGCATACAGAGTAGTTGTTTGGTATGCATGTGTGGGTAAGAGGAGGCTGTGTTTATTGAGGTCACACCCTGGCAATAGTGGAGGAACTGATTTCCCCCCACCCCACCCCACCCTCGCCCTCTTCTCCAACCCACCTACCCAGGCTGCTGGTAAGAGAACTCTCCGTGGTGCTGGAAAGAGAAAAACACACAGTGAGTGCAGTGCGGCCATATAAAGCAGATAAATAGACAGAAAGACAACAGTGAGGCAGAGGGGATGGGGGGGCAGAAAGATACTAGTAGAGAGAGAGAGAGTCAGGGAGGCAGAGAGGATGGGGGGCAGAAAGATACTAGTAGAGAGAGAGAGAGTCAGGGAGGCAGAGGGGATGGGGGGGGCAGAAAGATACTAGTAGAGAGAGAGAGAGAGTCAGGGAGGCAGAGAGTATGGGGGCAGAAAGATACTAGTAGAGAGAGAGAGAGAGAGTCAGGGAGGCAGAGGGGATGGGGGGCAGAAAGATACTAGTAGAGAGAGAGAGAGAGAGTCAGGGAGGCAGAGGGGATGGGGGGCAGAAAGATACTAGTAGAGAGAGAGAGAGTCAGGGAGGCAGAGGGGATGGGGGGCAGAAATATACTAGTAGAGAGAGAGAGAGGGAGGCAGAGGGGATCAGGGAGGCAGAGGGAGATGGGGGGCAGAAAGATACTAGTAGAGAGAGAGAGAGAGTCAGGGAGGCAGAGGGGATGGAGGGGGCAGAAAGATACTAGTAGAGAGAGAGAGAGAGTCAGGGAGGCAGAGGGGATGGAGGGGGCAGAAAGATACTAGTAGAGAGAGAGAGAGAGGGAGGCAGAGGGGAGATTTGCTGGGAGGAAGGAAGGTAGAGTAGGCGTGTTCTTTGTGATCCGTGCTCATAAAGCCTGGTCTCATCTGCTGAGGCTAGTGGAGTGGATTTCTGTGTTGATGAGAGAGACAGCGGAGAGATGATCCGACTGAACACCCCCCCGACACACACCGCTCTGCTTCTCAACTACGGATACTAACTGCATCTGAGGGTCACACACAACCGGACAGCCAAGAAATCATCAGATCGGTTCAGACAGAAACCCACCAGGAGCCGTCGGAGTGTGTGTTCAATCTGCATGTCATATGGAGTGTGTGATGCTGGTAGGGTCTGTCTATGTGTGTGATGCTGGTAGGGTCTGTCTATGTATGTGATGCTGGTAGGGTCTGTCTATGTTTGTGATGCTGGTAGGGTCTGTCTATGTGTGTGATGCTGGTAGGGTCTGTCTGTGATGCTGGTAGGGTTTGTCTATGTGTGTGATGCTGGTAGGGTCTGTCTATGTGTGGGTGATGTTGGTAAGGTCTGTCCATGTGTGTGATGCTGGTAGGGTCTGTCTGTGATGCTGGTAGGGTCTGTCTATGTGTGTGTGATGCTGGTAGGGTCTGTCTATGTGTGGGTGATGTTGGTAAGGTCTGTCCATGTGTGTGATGCTGGTAGGGTCTGCCTATGTGTGGGTGATGCTGGTAGGGTCTGTCCATGTGTGTGATGCTGGTAGGGTCTGTCCATGTGTGTGCAGATGAGTGTAAACCTGGCTCCCGGGTTGGAGTATAGCATTGTTTGGACAGGGGCCTTGGGTCTTTGTGGCTACCCAGGGGACGGAGCACTGGCCTGGGCATCCACAGGCCTCGCTACCCCCTGTCACCGCCCTGGTCCTGGAGGACTCCTTTGAGCAAGCCCAGCTGTTGGGAGCGTACAATGGCTACTGGGCTTCCCTGTGGATTGAAGTGGCTTTCTGTACACGTGCCCCGAGATCTGTCTGAGTTGTTCTGCGGCTCGCACTGGACACACCTGGAGAACATTGCTTTGGCCCTCCTCAAACCAGCAGGGACACAGCTCTACTGTAAGTACCACCACACACACACACACACACACACACACACACACACACACACACACACACACACACACACACACACACACACACACACACACACACACACACACACACACACACACACACACACACACACACACACACACACACACACACACACACACACACACACGTGTGGGCATGCTCACATACACATATATACACACACCTTTCCCTAGCAGTGCCATTGAGTTCATAGGATTTACCTTTGTTACCTGATCCTCTGTATATTGAGTGCGACCGGCAGTGACATTTTTTTGACACCGATCGAGAACATCCCCTTCTCCCGTGTGACACCGTTGCCTAGATACGGACATAGTGTGCCGCTGTCATTTCTGTTTTGAGAAAATTGCAGCTCGGAGAACCAACAGCTGCAGCCAACGAGAGGAGAGGGCTGAGAGGACGGGAAAGTAAGAAGTGAGAGGTAGTGAGGGAAAGAGGGGATGTAGTTTTGCTTCAGAGCTGCAGAACAACTTTTTTAACAGAATAGATTGAGAGCTTCTCCAACAGATCAAAATCAAATCATATCAAATCAACTTTATTTGTCACATACACATGGTTAGCAGATGTTAATGCGAGTGTAGCGAAATGCTTGTGCTTCTAGTTCCGACAATGCAGTAATAACCAACGAGTAATCTTACCTAACAAGTCCAAAACTACTACCTTATACACACAAGTGTAAAGGGATAAAGAATATGTACATAAAGATATATGAATGAGTATGAATGAGTGATGGAACAGAATGGCATAGGCACGATGCAGTAGATGGTATCGAGTACAGTATATACATATGAGATGAGTAATGTAGGGTATGTAAACAAAGATTTATCTGATTTGAAGATAGGAAAGAAAGAGAAAATATGTGTAAGACCAGAGGAGGACAAACAACTGCAAGGTTTCATTGAAAAACAATGTGATAAACGAGCTGAGTGCAGCGATGCAGGTTTACAGGGATTACAGAGGCTTAATTCAGCTCCAGTAGAGTTTTGAATCCTGCAAGAGCACTCTGTGCCTGAGCACCAACGATAAACTTAGACTTTGAGGTACATTTGCGCAGTATTAACAGCTACAAGTTGTAATTATACCACTGCCATCTGTCTCTTGTCTGTCTGTGACAGTGATTCAAAACTGCCCTTTCAAAATGAGTGGTCTCTGTATCGAACCGGAACCGCCTGCTCCACATGCAGTTAAACCCACTAACCCCAACACAGAGGTTATTCATGGAGAGACAGAACCGCCTGCTCCACATGCAGTTAAACCCACTAACCCCAACACAGAGGTTATTCATGGAGAGACAGAACCTCCTGCTCCACATGCAGTTAAACCCACTAACCCCAACACAGAGGTTATTCATGGAGAGACAGAACCTCCTGCTCCACATGCAGTTAAACCCACTAACCCCAACACAGAGGTTATTCATGGAGAGACAGAACCGCCTGCTCCACATGCAGTTATACCCACTAACCCCAACACAGAGGTTATTCATGGAGAGACAGCACCGCCTGCTCCACATGCAGTTAAACCCACTAACCCCAACACAGAGGTTATTCATGGAGAGACAGAACCTCCTGCTCCACATGCAGTTAAACCCACTAACCCCAACACAGAGGTTATTCATGGAGAGACAGAACCTCCTGCTCCACATGCAGTTAAACCCACTAACCCCAACACAGAGGTTATTCATGGAGAGACAGAACCGCCTGCTCCACATGCAGTTAAACCCACTAACCCCAACACAGAGGTTATTCATGGAGAGACAGAACCGCCTGCTCCACATGCAGTTAAACCCACTAACCCCAACACAGAGGTTATTCATGGAGAGACAGAACCTCCTGCTCCACATGCAGTTATACCCACTAACCCCAACACAGAGGTTATTCATGGAGAGACAGAACCTCCTGCTCCACATGCAGTTAAACCCACTAACCCCAACACAGAGGTTATTCATGGAGAGACAGAACCGCCTACTCCACATGCAGTTAAACCCACTAACCCCAACACAGAGGTTATTCATGGAGAGACAGAACCTCCTGCTCCACATGCAGTTAAACCCACTAACCCCAACACAGAGGTTATTCATGGAGAGACAGAACCGCCTGCTCCACATGCAGTTAAACCCACTAACCCCAACACAGAGGTTATTCATGGAGAGACAGAACCTCCTGCTCCACATGCAGTTAAACCCACTAACCCCAACACAGAGGTTATTCATGGAGAGACAGAACCTCCTGCTCCACATGCAGTTAAACCCACTAACCCCAACACAGAGGTTATTCATGGAGAGACAGAACCGCCTGCTCCACATGCAGTTAAACCCACTAACCCCAACACAGAGGTTATTCATGGAGAGACAGAACCTCCTGCTCCACATGCAGTTATACCCACTAACCCCAACACAGAGGTTATTCATGGAGAGACAGAACCTCCTGCTCCACATGCAGTTATACCCACTAACCCCAACACAGAGGTTATTCATGGAGAGACAGAACCGACTGACAGTAGAGGTATGGTGATGCAGGAGATGCTGCTCTCTGAGTTGAGGCCATGTAATCTACATCTGTCTGCTCTCCTCTCTGACTCTCTCTCTCTCTCTCTCGCTCTCTCACACACACACACACACACATATATCTATATATATATATATATATATATACATCCACATAAACAAATATATATATATACATACATCCACATAAACAAATATATATATATATATATACATAAACACACACACACACACACATACACATATATACCGGTACACACACACATTCACTCCCTCAAACAGCATAGTATACACTCTGCATCTACACACACCTACCGGTACACACACACACATTGAATCCCACGACACATCATTAGATGCTCAGTGGTGTGGCTGTAAACAGTGTTATATCAGTGGTGTGTTTGAATGTGGCTGTAAACAGTGTTATGTTCATCGTCCATTCTCCTCACTTGAGAGCAAGAAATCAAAGGGGTCGCAGTTGATCTGACGTCAGGGAAAAGTATTTTTTTCAATGGAGCATTCCAATTCACGCAGCTCGTCTGTGACGCACAAGTGTTTGTGGAGGAATCCTATAAAGAATAATCTTTTTTGAGAATCAGATAAAACCACAAGCCCGAACATTTGATCAGGAATCGCAGCAGTTCTTTGTGTAAATCCAGGAATGCACATAAATGCGATCAGTACCACAATGTTTGATATCCTGTGTTCGTGGTACATGACACTAAAGGATTTCTCAGTACTGTTGTTGCCCTAAAGCTACTGTGTCATTCGGTTCTGTGTCATTTGGTTTTCTTATTTCATCAGTAAGTTCTTGATCAATGGAAGTCATTTATCAGAGAGTGAGAAAACAGTTAGGACAAAAACCGACTAGATAGTGGACCCCTCCAGAATTGTTTGTGCGCTTGGGTATTTTTTACAGGGACAGTGCACATTAATCAACGTTTCAGAAAAAGTGCCGGTTTTAGCCAGTCGGCTCATTTTCAACCGCAGTTCCTGGGTTTGCATTGTACAGCTCCGGGGATACTGATGAAACTTTGACCAACAACTGCCACAGATACTAACAACCCTTTACAGGCAACGAACCCAGCAGGCCACCAGACACAGCAACCAGAAACCAGCCACCAGACACCAGAAACGTCACTGAGCCACGATGTCATTAACATTTCTTTATTATGCTTTTCAGAAGGTTGTCGGATCGCTCCAAACAGGAAGAAACTCTGAGGTTTGTCCAGTATGTTGAAGATAGGGGACTAAGAGCCTACAACGGGCTGGTCTCCCAGAACCTGGATGTTGAAGATAGTGGACTAGGAACCTACAACGGGCTGGTCTCCCAGAACCTGGATGTTGAAGATAGTGGACTAGGAACCTACAACGGGCTGGTCTCCCAGAACCTGGATGTTGAAGATAGTGGACTAGGAACCTACAACGGGCTGGTCTCCCAGAACCTGGATGTTGAAGATAGTGGACTAGGAACCTACAACGGGCTGGTCTCTCAGAACCTGGATGTTGAAGATAGTGGACTAGGAACCTACAGCGGGCTGGTCTCTCAGAACCTGCACCACGGCAGGAATGAGAGGAACAGGATTTACCTACAGGAGAAACAGGAAGAGAAGAGAAAACAGGAAGAAGCCATAAAAAGGTAGGAGTCTTAAAATGCGTTCATACACCTACAGGACACTGAGAAATGATCCACACATACAGACTGGTCATGCTTGTCTATAGATGTCAGATGTTGCACACCCAAACCTCAACACACCCACACCTCAACACACACACACCTCAACACACCCACACCTCAACACACCCACACCTCAACACACCCACACCTCAACACACACCCACACCCCAACACACCTCAACACACACACACCTCAACACACCCACACCTCAACACACACACACACCTCAACACACCCACACCTCAACACACACACACACCTCAACACACCCACACCTCAACACACCCACACCTCAACACACCCACACCTCAACACACCCACACCTCAACACACCCACACCTCAACACACACACACCTCAACACACACACACCTCAACACACCCACACCTCAACACACACACACCTCAACACACCCACACCTCAACACACCCACACCTCAACACACACACACCTCAACACACCCACACCTCAACACACCCACACCTCAACACACACACACCTCAACACACACACACCTCAACACACCCACACCTCAACACACACCCACACCTCAAAACACCCACACCTCAACACACCGACACCTCAGCACACCCACACCTCAACACACCCACACCTCAACACACACACACACCTTAACACACCCACACCTCAACACACACACACACCTCAACACACACACACCCTCAACACACACCCACACCTCAACACACCCACACCTCAACACACCCACACCACAACACACACCCACACCTCAACACACCCACACCTCAACACACCCACACCTCAACACACACACACCTCAACACACCGCATGCTTGTCCAGTTATATCTAGATCCACTAATACATTGTATCCCTGTAAAGTTACAGGTTTAAGTTGATGCATTGTGCCATGGCAGCCATGGATGTTTTCCAATGCCATGTAACCAGAGTCTTCAGATTTCCCCTCATTCTGATTTGAAGCGATGTGTTGGCTTCGTTGGTCAAATGTTACATTACCTGACTTGTTGAGTTGTCACACATACTGCAGAGAGGAAAGAGTCTGTGTAATGTATGTGCTTCTTGTGTGTGTGTGTGTGTGTGTGTGTGTGTGTGTGTGTGTGTGTGTGTGTGTGTGTGTGTGTGTGTGTGTGTGTGTGTGTGTGTGTGTGTTAATGGGTTGTGTGTGTGTGTGTGTTAATAGGTTTTGTGTGTGTGTGTGTTAATGGGTTGTGTTTGTGTGTGTGTGTTAATGGGTTGTGTTTGTGTGTGTGTGTTAACGGGTTGTGTGTGTGTGTGTTAACAGGTTGTGTGTGTGTGTATCTCTTTGACTATGGCATATTGCCATATTTTGGGGTGCCAGTGGGTTGGCGCAGGCCTCTCTAGGGAGTATAGTTAATTTGTCACTTCCTGACTTATTTAGGACTTGTCCTTGGCTAGAGGTTGTCCCTGCCTGCTCTACTTCTGATATGGAGAGTAGTGTTAGGGTACTCTGGTCTACTTCTGATACGGAGAGTAGTGTTAGGGTAGCCTGGTCTACTTCTGATACGGAGAGTAGTGTTAGGGTACTCTGGTCTACTTCTGATACGGAGAGTAGTGTTAGGGTACTCTGGTCTACTTCTGATTTGGAGAGTAGTGTTAGGGTAGCCTGGTCTACTTCTGATACGGAGAGTAGTGTTAGGGTAGTCTGGTCTACTTCTGATATGGAGAGTAGTGTTAGGATTGGTCTATTGTGATTTGGAGAGTAGTGTTGGGTACTCTGGTCTACTTCTGATACAGAATAGTGTTACTCTGGTTTACTTCTGATTTGGAGAGTAGTGTTAGGGTAGCCTGGTCTACTTCTGATATGGAGAGTAGTGTTAGGGTAGCCTGCTCTACTTCTGATACGGAGAGTAGTGTTAGGGTACTCTGGTCTACTTCTGATACGGAGTGTAGTGTTAGGGTACTCTGGTCTACTTCTGATACGGAGTAGTGTTAGGGTACTCTGGTCTACTTCTGATATGGAGAGTAGTGTTAGGGTAGCCTGGTCTACTTCTGATATGGAGAGTAGTGTTAGGGTAGCCTGCTCTACTTCTGATACGGAGAGTAGTGTTAGGGTACTCTGGTCTACTTCTGATATGGAGAGTAGTGTTAGGGTACTCTGGTCTACTTCTGATACGGAGAGTAGTGTTAGGGTACTCTGGTCTACTTCTGATTTGGAGAGTAGTGTTAGGGTAGCCTGCTCTACTTCTGATACGGAGAGTAGTGTTAGGGTAGCCTGGTCTACTTCTGATTTGGAGAGTAGTGTTAGGGTACTCTGGTCTACTTCTGATTTGAGAGTAGTGTTAGGGTAGTCTGGTCTACTTCTGATTTGGAGAGTAGTGTTAGGGTACTCTGGTCTACTTCTGATTTGGAGAGTAGTGTTAGGGTAGTCTGGTCTACTTCTGATACGGAGGGAGTAGTGTTAGGGTTTGGTCTACTTCTGATCACGGAGAGTAGTGTTAGGGTACCTGGTCTACTTCTGATTTGGAGAGTAGTGTTAGGGTACTCTGGTCTACTTCTGATACGGAGAGTAGTGTTAGGGTACTCTGGTCTACTTCTGATTTGGAGAGTAGTGTTAGGGTACTCTGGTCTACTTCTGATACGGAGAGTAGTGTTAGGGTACTCTGGTCTACTTCTGATATGGAGAGTAGTGTTAGGGTACTCTGGTCTACTTCTGATACGGAGAGTAGTGTTAGGGTAGCCTGGTCTACTTCTGATACGGAGAGTAGTGTTAGGGTACTCTGGTCTACTTCTGATACGGAGAGTAGTGTTAGGGTAGCCTGGTCTACTTCTGATACGGAGAGTAGTGTTAGGGTACTCTGGTCTACTTCTGATACGGAGAGTAGTGTTAGGGTACTCTGGTCTACTTCTGATTTGGAGAGTAGTGTTAGGGTACTCTGGTCTACTTCTGATACGGAGAGTAGTGTTAGGGTAGCCTGGTCTACTTCTGATACGGAGAGTAGTGTTAGGGTACTCTGGTCTACTTCTGATATGGAGAGTAGTGTTAGGGTAGCCTGGTCTACTTCTGATACGGAGAGTAGTGTTAGGGTAGCCTGGTCTACTTCTGATACGGAGAATAGTGTTAGGGTAGCCTGGTCTACTTCTGATACGGAGAGTAGTGTTAGGGTAGCCTGGTCTACTTGTGATATGGAGATATGGAGTGTTAGGGTAGCCTGGTCTACTTCTGATTTGGAGAGTAGTGTTAGGGTAGCCTGGTCTACTTCTGATTTGGAGAGTAGTGTTAGGGTAGCCTGGTCTACTTGTGATATGGAGAGTAGTGTTAGGGTAGCCTGGTCTACTTGTGATATGGAGAGTAGTGTTAGGGTAGCCTGGTCTACTTGTGATATGGAGAGTAGTGTTAGGGTAGCCTGGTCTACTTCTGATTTGGAGAGTAGTGTTAGGGTAGCCTGGTCTACTTCTGATATGGAGAGTAGTGTTAGGGTAGCCTGGTCTACTTCTGATATGGAGAGTAGTGTTAGGGTAGCCTGGTCTACTTCTGATATGGAGAGTAGTGTTAGGGTAGCCTGGTCTACTTCTGATACGGAGAGTAGTGTTAGGGTAGCCTGGTCTACTTCTGATACGGAGAGTAGTGTTAGGGTAGCCTGGTCTACTTCTGATACGGAGAGTAGTGTTAGGGTAGCCTGGTCTACTTCTGATACGGAGAGTAGTGTTAGGGTAGCCTGGTCTCAGGTCTGTTTGTGTCGTATAGCCATAGGACCATAGGACTTGGCAAGATAGCACAAACAGATCTGGGACCAGGCTAGAATTAGGGGGATTGTGATCATAAAATCGATGAATGATCCCACGTTCACTATTGGATATAAATACACTAAGTGTGTGGTTTGTGTATAGTTGTTATTAACATAGGACCTATCAACAGAACTATAGGCAAGGTTACACTGTCACGCCCTGGCCATAGAGAGGCTTTTTATTCTCTATTTTGGTTAGGCCAAGGTGTGACTAGGGTGGGCGTTCTATGTTAGTTTTTCTATGTTTTTCTATTTCTTTGTTTTTGTCCGGGTGTGGTACTCAATCAGGGTCAGCTGCCTGTCGTTGTCTCTGACTGAGAACCATACTTAGGCAGCCTGTTTTCCCGCTATAAGTTGTGGGTAGTTATTTTCTGTTTAGTGTGTGTTGCACCTGACGGAGCTGTTTCGGTTGTGCCTTTTGTTACGTTGTTATCTAGTGTTCAGTTATATTGAATAAAATGCCGAACATGTACCACGCTGCACCTTGGTCCTCATCTTCTTCCACCAACGACAATCGTTACATACGTGTTAACTGGTTAATGATGGAAGATATGTGATCCAAAACTCAAAACCAGGCATACATGTTCACTAACTGAAAGTCGGTCATTTCAGTCGTCTGATACATTGTTTATAAAACAGTCCTACAAAACGTTGGAATTAGCATTGGGAGTCGTGTCTTGCAAATGTTTTTTGTCCTCTTTAGCTCTCTGTCCCGATGAAAGCGAGGCCGAGGAGACCTGAATATGTAGCGGCACCACGTGGGCATCTGAAATCTCAGCGAATAGCAAGCAGGCGCACCACGTGGGTATCTGAAAGCTCAGCGAATAGCAAGCGGGCGCACAACGTGGGCATCTGTGGAGTCGAAGTGTGTGGTTCGCCAGTGATAGATCATAGCAGACTCAGTGGATATAGAGCTGGTGGGGTCTGCTTGTGTGTGTCTGTGTGTGCTTTCTAATGCTACATGCTAACAGTGGAAGGAGAGTTCCTCGACAGATTCCCTTTCTACATGTTGCCAAAGTCTCTGCAACATCTGAGAGATACGTTTTCAAAGCTGGAACAGTCATCGCTTATCTTAAACCTCGTAGGGTATTGATGGCTTTCACCTGAGAGCTGTACTACAAAGCAGGCTCAATGAGTTAGCCAGTTAGCTTTGATAAATAACCACAAATAACTATTGATTTTCTGGTTCAATAAGAAAACTAAACTTAGATATGTTTTGTTTTGTTGTTGAGTCAATTATACCGTACCCATTTCAAGTATATCTTCAAAACAATAAATAATAATATTTCAGACTGTTTAGGCACGTTTAGCTGGCTAACTCATTGAACCTGCTTTGTGGTATACCCCACTGGTAAGCTCTGCAAATGTTGTTGAGATTGTTTAGTGTATGCAGTGCCTTAAAGCCTTAAAGCTTATGGTCATTTAGTCACTTGTTCTGATAGTAAAGCTGACTCCAACTGCAGTTGACTCCTAATATGTCCTTTTTTCTATTTGTTATCTGTATACTCACAACACTGTTTATACGAGTACATGTCTATGAGCAAATTCTATTTGAGCAAGTCCACGTTTTCAAGCGCAAAATCCTAGGTCCTTCAGTCATATGATGAAACGTTTTGTTTGTTATGGAGTGTAGAACAAACTCGTATAACTTTTCACTCAAAACACACGGCAAAAGTTAGCACACCAAAAAGCGAGTCTGTCATCCTAACTCTGTGTCGATTCCAAGGGAGATGAATGTGATATCTAGTGTCCCGATATTTCTCTAGCCGTCTCTCAGCTGTTGTCAATGTAAAATATTAATGCACAGTAGCTAGAGGAAGAATATGAAATGATAGCTTGATTTTTCATGAGGCCTATTAGTAGGTCAATGAGACAACCCATTTTTACAGTAGCTGACGGAGGGAGAGAGAGAATGGGAGAGGCAGAAATAGAGGAGAGGGAGGGAGTGAGAGAGGGTTTGGTGAAAATAGAGAGAGAACAGGAGAGACCAAAAGAGAGGAGGGGGCAGAGAAAGGGGGGTAAAGATAGAGAGTGAATGGGAGAGACAGAAAGATAGAAGAGGGAGGGACAGAGAAAGGGGGGGTAAAGATAGAGAGCGAATGGGAGAGACAAAGATAGGAGAGGGAGGGACAGAGAAAGGGGGGGTAAAGATAGAGAGCCAAATGGGAGAGACAGAAAGATAGGAGAGGGAGGGGCAGAGAAAGGGGGGTAAAGATAGAGAGCGAATGGGAGAGACAGAAAGATAGGAGAGGGAGGGGCAGAGAAAGGGGGGTAAAGATAGAGAGCGAATGGGAGAGACAGAAAGATAGGAGAGGGAGGGGCAGAGAAAGGGGGCTAAAGATAGAGAGCGAATGGGAGAGACAGAAAGATAGGAGAGGGAGGGGCAGAGAAAGGGGGTAAAGATAGAGAGTGAATGGGAGAGACAAAGATAGGAGAGGGAGGGAGCAGAGAAAGGGGGTAAAGATAGAGAGCGAATGGGAGAGACAAAATATAGGAGAGGGAGGGACAGAGGGGGTAAAGATAGAGGGAATGGGAGAGACAAAAGATAGGAGAGGGAGGGGCAGAATAAAGATAGGAGAATGAGACAGAAAGATAGGAGAGGGAGGGGCAGAGAAAGGGGGGTAAAGATAGAGAGCGAATGGGAGAGACAGAAAGATAGGAGAGGGAGGGGCAGAGAAAGGGGGTAAAGATAGAGAGCGAATGGGAGAGACAGAAAGATAGGAGAGGGAGGGGCAGAGAAAGGGGGGTAAAGATAGAGAGCGAATGGGAGAGACAGAAAGATAGGAGAGGGAGGGGCAGAGAAAGGGGGGTAAAGATAGAGAGCGAATGGGAGAGACAGAAAGATAGGAGAGGGAGGGGCAGAGAAAGGGGGTAAAGATAGAGAGCGAATGGGAGAGACAGAAAGATAGGAGAGGGAGGGGCAGAGAAAGGTGGCTAAAGATAGAGAGCGAATGGGAGAGACCGAAAGATAGGAGAGGGAGGGGCAGAGAAAGGGGGTAAAGATAGAGAGCGAATGGGAGAGACAGAAAGACAGGAGAGGGAGGGGCAGAGAAAGGGGGGTAAAGATAG